>NW_024413302.1:0-17190 GCF_014898765.1 Herpailurus yagouaroundi | reverse complement strand
GTGACTGTTCCTTAGTCCCTTGATCTCTGTAGCAAGAGATTCTCTGCTTTCCTCTATACTGTTTTCAAGCCCAGCGATTAATTTTATGACTATTATTCTAAATTCACTTTCTGTTATATTATTTAAATCCTTTTTATCAATTCATTAGCTGTTGTTATTTCCTTGAGATTCTTCTGAGGGGAATTCTTCTGTTTGGTCATTTTGCATAGTCCCTGGAGTGGTGAGGACCTGCAGGGCACTTCTCCTGTGCTGTGGTGTATAACTGGAGTTGGTGGGCGGAGCCGCAGTCAGACCTGATGTCTGCCCCCAGCCCACCGCTGGGGCCACAGCCAGACTGGTGTGTGCCTTCTCTTCCCCTCTCCTAGGGGCGGGATTCACTGTGGGGTGGCGTGGCCTGTCTGGGCTACTTGCACACTGCCAGGCTTGTGGTGCTGGGGATCTGGCGTATTAGCTGGGGTGGGTAGGCAAGGTGCACCGGGGAAGGAGGGGCAGGCTTAGCTCGCTTCTCCTTAGGTGATCCACTTTAGGAGGGGCCCTGTGTCAGCGGGAGGGAGTCAGATCCACTGCAGGAGGTTTGCCTACGCAGAAGCACAGAGTTGGGTGTTTGCGCGGAGCGAGCAAGTTCCCTGGCAGGAACTGGTTCTCTTTGGGATTTTCGCTGGGGATGGGCGAGGGAGATGGCACTGGCGAGCGCTTTTGTTCCCCACCAAACTGAGCTCTGTCGTCTCTGGGCTCATCAGATCTCCCTCCCTTTGTCCTCCAGCCTTCCTGCTTTCTGAGCAGAGCTGTTAACTTATGACCTCCCAGACGCTAAGTCGCGCTTGCTGTCGGAACACAGTCCGTCAGGCCCCTCTGCTTTTTGCAAGCCAGACTCGGGGGCTCTGCTTGGCCGGCGAGCCGCCCCTCCGCCCCGGCTCCCTCCCACCAGTCCGTGGAGCGCGCACCACCTCGCCGCCCTTCCTACATTCTTCCGTGGGCCTCTCGTCTGCGCTTGGCTCCGGCAACTCCGTTCTGCTAATCCTCTGGTTGTTTTTCTGGGTTATTTAGGCAGGTGTAGGTGGAATCTAAGTGATCAGCAGGATGCGCGGTGAGCCCAGCACTCTCCTATGCCGCCATCTTCCAAGTTCTCTCAAAGTTTTTTAAAAATACTCATAAATTTTCCATGGTAAAGGAAATATAATATCCATTTGGCAAGTAATTTTCAGGTTTATGTAAGGAACTTGTCAATGTGATATCATTAAGCAGCCTGTATGTTTTCTTAATTAAGTAAAATTAACATGTAGTGTTATATTTCAGCCATACAGTATAATGATTCACCAGTTCTATACATTTCTCACTGCTCATCAAGGTAACTGTATTCTTAATCCCCTTTATTTCATCCATTTTTCCCAGCCACCTCCCCTCTGGAGACTAGGAGTTTGTTCTCTGTATTTAAGATCTGGTTTTTTGTTTGTGTTTTTTTTCCTCTGTTATTGCTTTGTCTTATTTCTTAAGTTCCACAAATGAGTTAAGTTATATGGTATTTATCTTTCTCTGGCTGATTTCACTTAGTATATTCTCTAGGTTGATCCCTGTTCTTAAAAATGGCAAGATTTCATTCATTTTTATGGCTGAATAATACTCCATTGTATATATATATACCATATCTTCTTCATTCATCTATGGATGGACACTTGGGTTGCTGCCATATCATGGCTATTGTAAATATTGGTGCAGTATAGGGACCCACATATCTTTTTACATTTGTATTTTCCTTTCCTTTGGGTAAATACCCAGTAGTGGAATTACTAGATCATATGAAAATTATATTTTTAATTTTTTTTTAATTTTTTTTTCCATGTTTATTTATTTTTGGGACAGAGAGAGACAGAGCATGAACGGGGGAGGGGCAGAGAGAGAGGGAGACACAGAATTGGAAACAGGCTCCAGGCTCTGAGCCATCAGCCCAGAGCCTGACGCGGGGCTCAAACTCACGGACCACAAGATCGTGACCTGGCTGAAGTTGGACACTTAACCGACTGCGCCACCCAGGCGCCCCTATTTTTAATTTTTTTGAGGAATCTCCTTACTGTTTTCCTCAGTGGCTGCACCAATTTGCCTTCCCACCAACAGTGTATGAGGGTCCCTTTTTCTTTACATCCTCGTCAACACTTGTTATATCTTGTGTATTTTTATTTAAGCCTGAGAGGTGTAAAGTGATATCTTGTTATGGTTTTAATTTGGACTTCCATGATGATTAGTGATGTTGGACATCTTTTCATGTGTGTTGGTCATTTGTATGTCCTCTTTGGAAAAATGTCTATTCATGTCCTCTGCCCATTTCTTAAATTGGATTTTTTTGGGTTTTTTTGGAGGGGGGGTTGAATTATTTAAGTTTTTTATATATTTTTTATATTAACCCCTTATTAGATATATTATTTGCAAATATTTTCTCCCATTTGGTAGGTTGCCTTTTTTGTTTTATTGATGTTTTCCTGTATTGTGCAAAAGCTTTTTATTTTTATGTAGTCCCAGTAGTTTGATTTTGCTTTTGTTTCCCTTGCCAGAGCAGATGTAACTAGAAGAATGGTTCTATTGCCAATGTCAAAGAAATCGTTGCCCATGTTTTCTCTTAGGAATTTTACATTTTCAGGTCTCACATTTAGGTCTTTACTCCATTTTGAGTTCATTTTTTGTGTATGGAGTAAGAAATTGGTCCAGTTTAATTCCTATGCATGTATCTATTCAGTTTTCCCAGTAACATTTGTTGAAGAGATTGTCTTTTTCCTATTGTATATTCTTGCCTCCATTATAGTAGATTAATTGATCATATAAGCGTGGGTGTATTTGTGTTCTATTTTGTTCCATGGGCTCTATGTTTATTTTTGTGCCAGTACCATACTGTTTTTATTACTACAGCTTTGTAGTAGATCTTGAAATCTGGGATTCAGATACCTCCGGTTTTGTTCTTCTTTTTCCAGATTGCTTTGGTTGTTCGGGGTCTTCTGTGGTTCCATACATATTTTAGGATTATTTGTTCTACTTTTGTTAAAAATCCTGTTGGTATTTTGTTAGGGATTGCGTTAAATCTGTATATTGCTTTGGGTAGTATGGACATTTCAGTATTTGTTCTTTTGATCCATGAGCATGGAATATCATTTCCATTTGTTAGTGTCATCTTCAGTTTCCTTCTTCAGTATGTTACAGTTTTCAGAGTATAGGTTTTTTATGTGCTTGGTTTATTCCTATATATTTTATTCTTTGTTTTGCAATTATAAAAGGGATTGTTTTCTTAATTTCTCTTTCTGTTACTTAATTATTAGTGTATGGAAATGCAGATTTCTGTATTTTAATTTTATATGCTGCAACTTCACTGAATTCATTTACCAGTTCTAATAGTTTTTTGATTGAGTCTTTCGGGTTTTCAATATATAGTATCGTGTCATCAGCAAACAGTGTAAGTTTGAATTCTTCCTTACCAATACGGATGCCTTTTATTCCTTGTTTGATTGCTTTGGCTAGGACTTCCTATTAATACTATGTTGAATAAAAATAGTGAGAGTGGACATCCTTGTCTTTTTCCTGATCTTAGAGAAAAAACTGTCAGTTTTTCACCATTAAGAATGTTAGCTGTAGGTTTTTCATATGGTCTTTATGTTGAGGCATGTTCCTTTTAAATCTACTTTGTTGAGAGTTTTTATCATGAATGGATATTATATTTTTTCAAATGCTCTTACTGCATCTATTGAAATGATTGTATGCTTTTTCCCTTTTCTGTTGCTAATGTGGTGTATCCCGTTGATTGATTTGCAAATATTAAATGCCTTGTATCCCAGATATAAATGCCACTTGATCATGTTGAATGATTTATTTACTGTATTGTTAGATTCAGTTCGTTAATATTTTGTGGAGGATTGTTGCATCTTTGTTCATCAGTGAGTTTGCCTGTAGTTTTCTTTTTTGTCGTGTTTTTATCTGGTTTTGGTATCAGGGTAACGCTGGCCTCATAGATTGAATTTGGAAGCTTTCCTTCCTCATATTTTTTTGGAATAGTTTGAGAATAGTATTCATTCTTCTTTAAATGTTTGTGCTGTCAGCACAGAGCCCAACGCAGGGCTCAAACTCACGGACTGCAAGATCATGACCTGAGCTGAAGTCAGATGCTCAACCGACTGAGTCACCCAGGTGCCCTAGTCTCCATGTATTTGTGATCTTTCCAGATTTTTTCTTGTGATTGAGTTCTAATTTTGTACCATTGTGGTCAGAAAACATGCATGATATGCTTTCACTCTTTTATAATTTACCGAGACTTATTTTGTGGCATAACATGTGATCTGTTTTGGAGAATATTCCATGTGCACTTTAAAAGAGTGTATTCTTTTGTTTCTGGATGGAATATTTTGAATATATCTGTTAGTTATATCTGGTCCAGTGTTCAAAGCCACTATTTTTTTGGGGGGTGATTTTCTGTCTTGATGATATATCCATTGATGTAAATGGGGTGTTAAAGTCCCCTGCCATTATTACTTTCAATGCTTGTCTTTGTGTGTATATGTTTGTTTCTTTATGTTCTTTATTTAGGTACTCCTATGTTGATTGCATAAATATTTATAATTGTTCTTACCTCACATTGGATCATTCCCTTTATCATCATGTAGTTGTTGTCTCTTGTTACATAATGCTTTGTTGTCTCTTATTACAGTATTTGTTTTAAAGTCTATCTTGTCTTATATAAGCTTTGCTACCCCATCTTTTTTTTCACTTCCATTTGCATGATAAATGTTTTTCCATTCCTTTGCGTTAAATCTGCATGTGTCTATAAGTGTGAAGTGAGTCTCTTATAGACAGGGTCTTGCTTTTTATACATTCAGTCATGCTGTGTCTTTTGATTGGAGCATCTAGTCCATTTAAACTCAAAGTAATTATTGATAGATATGTACTTATTGTCGTGTTGTTATTTGTTTTATGGTTGTTTTTGTAGTTTTTCTGTGTTTTTTTCCCCTTGTTCTCTTCTTTGTGGTTTGATGGCTTCCTTTACTGATACGCTTGGATTCCTTTGTCTTTATTTTTTGGTTATCTATTATAGGTTTTTGATTTGTGATTACCATTATGCTCATATATAACATCTGATGACCATAGCTGTCTATGTTAAGTTGATGTGTTGCATCCACACAACTCCTGAAACAGAATGCTACGGGCACCAGTGACAGTCACAACAAAGTTTATTGCAATGAGAGGCAAGGCCGACCGATCGGGACCAACACTCTTGATAAGAGTGTGGCCCCCGAACAGCCGGGATACAGAGTTTTTATGGCTGATCACATCATTTTATTATCACCTGGGAACAGAACAGAGAAACAGTTCCCAGACGAGTTAGAAACAGTTCCCAGATGAGCTAGAAACAGTTGCCGGATAAGGTGATTATTTTAGACTTTCTGCTGCTAAGTTGCAACCAGTGGATCTCCTTGACCTTGCCTCTGATGCTCTTTTCTTTGAGCTTTTGTTTCCTTCATTGGTGAAGCCTGATTTACAAGAGTGTGAAGCATAATTTACAAGAGTAAAGCAAGGCTATTATCTCTTGACCTTCAGTGTCAGAACAAAGCTGTTATTTTTTAAGCTACTTTAGCCCTACACTACAATTTAACCCTTACAGATGGTCACTTTGAACCCATTCTAAAAGTACTAAATTTTTACTCCTGCCATCAACAACCTTTTATGTATATGATGTCATAATTCATAACTTTTTATTTTGTGAATCTATGGAGTAATATTTATAGATATAATTTATTTTAATCCTTTTGTGTTTAACGTCCATACTGGTATTATAAGTAATTAGTCTACTACTTTTATTATGTTTATATTTACATATGAAGTATTTTCATTTCATAATTTCATCATAATTTCATAATCTTTTTCCTGGTCATGCCTTTTCTTTCCCCTTGAAGAATTCCCTTTAACTTGTTTAAGGCTAGTTTAGTGGTGGTGAACTCCTTTAACTTTTGTTGCCTGTGAAGCTCTATCTCTTCTTCTATTCTGAATGATAGCCTTGCTGGGTAAAGTATTCTTGGTTGCAGATTTTTTTGTTTTAGTACTTTGAATGTATCATGCCACTCCCTTCTGGCCTGCCAAGTTTCTGCTGAAAAAGCAGTGGATAGCCTGATGGGATTTCCTATGTGTATAAGTTTTCTCATGCTGCTTTTAAAATTCTCTATTTCTCACTACTTTTTGCGATTTTACTTTAATGTGTCTTGTGTGTACTCCTCTGGTTGATTGTTTTAGGTGTTCTCTGTGCCTCCTGGATCTGGATACCTGTTTCCTTGTCCAGATTAGAGAATTCTTCAGCTATTATTTCTTCAAATACATTTTCTGCCCCCTTCTCTCTCTCTTTTGGAATCCCTATAATGTAAGGGTTATTACACTTAATGATGTTGTTAACTTTCCTTAACCTATTCTTATTTTTTATCATTCCTTTTTTTTTTGTTTTTTTTTTTTTGCTCTTCAGTTTGGTTCTTCCTATTAATTAGTCTCTCTTCCAGCTCTATGATCCAGTCTTCTTCCTCCTCTAAACTATTGATTCTGTCTTCCTCTTGTGTATTTTTACTTTCAGTTATTGAATCCTTCATTTCTTATTTGTTATTTTTATATTTTCTACCTCTTAAAAATCCAGTGAGTATCTTTATGGCCATTACTTTGAATTCTTTATCACACATATTGCTTATCTTCGTTTCACTTAGCTGTTTTGCTTTTATTTTCTATTGCTATTTCATTTGGGACATACTCTTCTGCCTCATCATTTTATCTAACTCTGTGTTTGTTTCTGTATCAGATCATTTATGTCTCCTGGTATTGAAAGTAATAGCCTTATGAAGAAAAGTTCTTGTTGTGGCTTGTAGCACAATGTCCCTTGTTTATCAGAACCAGGTGCCTCAGGACTTTCTCCTGTGTGGATTGTATATGCCTTATTCTTCTGGTTGAGCCACATTTGCCTTCCTATCAGTATGCTATAATGGCCTGCTTTGCCTATTATGCATGCACTGGGTAGGATTTGGTCCCTGTTCTGTTAAGAGGGCAGTCTGAAGCCACTGTGGGCTTATCATTGGGTGGTTTCAGCAATCAGACCAGATGCCTGCCCTCAGCACATTGCAGGGGCTACAGTAGCATCAAACTGCAGTGCAGTCTCCTTGCATTGTCTAATGAGAGGCTTTCATTTGTGGACAGTCTGGAGACGAACCAGCTCTCTGCTCCCGGTCTGTCTGTTGGGGCTGAAATAGCACCTACCAGCAGAGTGCTCTCCCTGTCTTGTCCCCTGAGGGGCTTTTGTTGGTGTATGGGGTCAGGAGTCAGGCCAGATTCCTGAAGGGCCTGCAGGAGTAATGTTTGGCAGGACTCTCTCTCTTTTTTTTAATTTTTTTTTAGTGTTTATTTATATTTGAGACAGAGAGACAGAGCATGAATGGGGGAGGGTCAGAGAGAGAGGGAGACACAGAATCTGAAATAGGCTCCAAGCTCTGAGCTGTCAGCACAAAGCCCGAAGTGGGGCTCAAACTCACGGACTGGGAAATCATGACCTGAGCCGAAGTCGGACGCTTAACCAACTGAGCCACCCAGGCGTCCCAGGACTCTCTTTATACTGCCAGTTATAAGGCTTGGTTACCGAGGCTTTAGTTGAAGGGTTATTTTCCCCTCTCCCCAGTACAGGAGTTACTTTGGAGTAGTGCTGGCCCCTGTAGGATGAGACATGCAGGAGCTGCTTTGGAAGGACTCCTCTGTAGAGTGGGTTGGATAGAACCGGTCCACAAGAGATTGTGAGGGTGAGCTGCATAGTGTTAGCAAGCAAAGTGGAGAGTGTTCATGGTATTTTCTGCAAGTGTCTAGCTATCTAGGCTGTGGGTGCAAAGAAATGGCTCCCACCAGTTCTTTTGTTCTTGGAGAAGTCTCCTAAAGATCCCTTGCCCTCCTTCACATGTTCTGAGATTGGAAAATAAATCTCTTTAATGTGTACCCTAAGCACTTTTCACACTGCTGCTTCTATGCAGTATCTCAGTGGAGTTGTTTGATATGCTGACTCTTTGAGGATGAAGACTTAGTTTCCTATTGCCTTCCAGCTCTCCCAGAGCTGAGCCAGCTGATTTTAAAGTATCTGAATTTAAGCCCCCTGACTATAAAAACTCACAAAGTTAAGCCCCACTTGTTTCAAAACCAAATGTTAGGGGGACTCATCTTCCTAGTGCAGGTCCCTATGTCTGGGGTGCCTAATGTGGGGTCTGCTCCTCTCCCTTCTCCATGCTTGTGGTGTCCCTCCCATTTGTGGTTAGTCTGGCTGACAGTTTGGTTCCCCACATCTCTGCCCCTCACCCTTTCAGTGTGTTCTATTAGCTATGGAAACTCTTTCTGCCAGTCTTTAGATTATTTTCTTGTTTGGTTGCACTGATGTGACTGTTATTTTTGTGTGTCCGTGGGATAAAATGAGCTTAGCATCCTCCTAGTCCGCCATCTTCTCCATTTACATCCTCCTTTATGTATGTTTATATTTACTTATCCTGTTTTATTGTCCTTCAAAAGAGGTAGTTACTGTGAAGGCTAGAAGACCCACCAGGGGTGAGATGAAGAAGGGTTATTGCATTCACTAGGTTAACTTAGAAAATATTTATGCACCAATAGAAGTGCCAATCACTTTAGGTTAGGCTCAATGCCCAGTCCCTCTTAATTACACTGATATGGTATCTTTGGCTTCTTTTCTAGCATGGGGATTAGTACACATAAATTAACCAAAGAAGACACAGTAGAAAGAGATGACTCCTAGCTAGCTATGAGACCCCAGGTCTGGCAAGTAACAAAAATAGTCCAACTTTAGTTTATGCAATATAAGAGGATTTGATTTTAAAGTCTAAGCTGAAAGAGAAGATCCTGTAAGGATAAAGGTAAGAAAAGCAGTTTCAGAATATTTTCGTGATATAGAAGAATACAGTTCCTTTTTGGATTGGAACCTAGGAGTCTAAGGATACCCTTTATTTAAAGGAATTTTTTGGTAATAGCTACAGTAAGGAATACTTTTTTTGTATAACTAGTTACAGTATTGCCTCCAGTGTTTTGGTGTTTGGGCATATTTTGGTGTTTCTAGGTAACCTTACAGGTTATAAACAACTTGACCGGGTTCTGTATTTGACTCTGAAAATTATTTTTGAGTATCTAGTCTTTTTTCCTTCTCTCTTTCCTTTTCTCACGAAATATTAATTCTGTTGTAATTCAGTAGAATATCTGCATGTAGCTTGAGTCTTGGGATTATGAGGGCTGTGTTATTGTTATTCTTGCTGTTGTTTTGTTTTCTGTTTTGTTTCCTTTAAAAATCACTTCATTACCTGGCCCAATTTGCGATAGAAAAACAGAGCATTCCAACAAATAAGGTCCTTATGGATTTTTTAAATTACTTTTCATTTTTATTAATCAACTTATTGTTTCCTAAATGCTTATAGAATATATCCCCAAAGATATATAAATGTTCTTTGTGATATTTTAAACTCAATTAATAAAAGTGTACTTCACTTAATTAAAGATTAAAACTTGCAAGTTTTGAAGTCAAAGTGGCTAGGGTGCTTCCCTAAATATCAATTTCAAGCAAGATAGATAGTTTATTGTATGTGTGTGGGTTCCCCAAGTAAACAGAACCAATAAGTGTGTGTGTGTGTGTGTGTGTAGAGGGGGGGGGATTGATTGATTGATTGATTGATTGATTGGTTTTTAAGGAATTGACTTGTACAATTGTGGAGACTGGCAAGTCCAAAATCTGCAGGACAGGCTGATAGAATAGAGACCCAGGAAAGAGTAGTTATTGCAGTTCCATTCAGAAGTCAGTCTGGAGGCAGAATTCCCCCTTCCTGGCAGAATGGTGACCTTTTTTCTCTTAAGGCCTTCAACTGATTGTATAAAGCCTACCCACATTATGGAGTAGTCTACTAATATAAATATTAATCCCATTTAAAAATGCCTCACAAGAAGATCTAAACTGCTGTTTGACCAAATGTCTGGGTACTGTGGCCTAGCCACATTGATACATCAAATTAACCACCACAGTGTATACATGCGCTCACTACAAACCCACCCAGTCATGGAAAATACCTGTGTATATATATATTTGTACAAATAGGTATTCTTCGATGTGTATGTGGGCATTTATACATAGATACATATCATACCAAAATGGATAGATATTTCTGTTTGTGTGTGGGGGGGTGTTATATAGCCAAATAAATATAGTCCATTCAGAAATAATATATATGAGAATATATTTGAGTATATGCATATATTTGTGTGAGAGAGAAAAATACCTACAAAGGTTAAAGTATTTTAATTTACAATATTATTACCTTACAGTGACCCAGATTAGGTGATTTGGAACATTAGATATATTTTATAAACACTCCCCTGTATGGTAATTTTTTTTTCCCAACACAGTGCTCTCAGTGAGCACTCAGCACAAGCAGCAGAAGCCTGAAGAATTCTAGTAGTTGTACTTTTAGACCTGACCTGAAATAATTTCTGCCATCCTATTTTACGAAATAATGTACACACTCCTCTGAGGAAAGAGGAAATGTTCTTGTTTAAAATACACTGAAATAATTACATTTCAGATTTTGCAATGAAAGAGAAGAGCTGTTATATGCTAATCTATATGTGGACTTTTTAATTCAGATTTTTAAAGAGCGAGAAGAAGATCTGAGGCGTTTGTCTCGCCCATTGGAATGTTCTTGTTTCCGAACATCTATCTGGGATGAAACTCTCTATAAGGTGTGTATGTTTCCCTTAGCGCCCTTACTTAAGAAAATGAAAAAAAAGCTAAAAGAGTATTGTCAAAAGTAAAAGATTTTAAACTCTGTCATATCCATTTAGATGTGTTGAACTGAAAAAGGAAATAATCTACAATAAATAATTTGCCCAGGTTAGGAAAGTTTTTCCGTTATGATTTGCTCACATAACTCTTCTACCCTATTTGAAAACTATCAAACTTAACCTTAAGAGATTTGGGGTTTGATCTTGAATTGTGTTGAGATACCTACCAAGTGACTGAACTAGCCAGTTTCATTATGATTAATTTCATACTGATCTTTGTGACAGCAGAGGTTTTACTGGCCATCATCCATTGTGACCTGTTGTGGTCTCAATGCTGATTGGATCTGTGTGTAATATTCAGGTATCTCTTCAGTATATAAACTAGTCTGCTTCAGTTTGGATGGCAGTAGAATAACAACATTTAGGGACGATATTGGAAATGAGAGTCTTAAAATGAGATATGTTATGCCTAGAATATGGTAGCTTCAACTTTCATGCCATATTGGAGACTAGTATTCTTTTAACCAGGATTGTTTCCATTGCTGTAATGGAAGCACCGCTTGTAGTAGTTGTAGAGGTTATAATAGCTATGTTACAGATTAAGCTGAAATTACATTATTGGAACATAGGCTCCTTATCCTGATTTTTCCCTACTGATCTGGTGATTTGAAAGACTGGCTTCTTTGGGGTCCTCTCCTGGTCAGACCTTTCCTTCCTGCTGCTAATATTCATTGACAAGTCTGACTCTGGGTGAGAAAGCATCTTTCTCTGTCACTGGTAGCTACAGCCTCATTATCAACTGCATCTGACAATTATCTACAACCAGAGAAGCACAGAAACCTGATTTGCCAAGGAGAAAAACCAATGGGCATTAAAAATAGCCATTTATTTCTTTTTTAAACTAATTCATTTTTTCCCAATATTGTTGACTCAGCCTCACTCTAATAACAGATCATTTTGAGATACCTGTCTAGGAAATACTGCTCTAGATTAATTTGGGCCGAATTTCTCTCAAAGCCTTATTCCCATAGAACAGGTAACCGTGAATAAGGATGGACATGACGCACTGATAAGAACCAACTGCGGTGTGAAGGATGGCAATACATAACACGACCAAAGACAATTGGCTAATCACAACACTGCTGTGAGTGACAATGTCTCTGCTGTGGTTAGCTTTGGTGCCTTCTCCAAGGTAAATTCAGCAGTGACATTAACACCGACCTGGGAACTTGGAACCTGAACCCCTATGCTTAAGTAATAAAACTAATTGGAACAGAGACATGGCACTACTATCTCTTACATCAATGTTGCATAGAGCTGACTTAAATTTTTATTTTGTTTTATTCTACAAGCACTCATTGCATATCTGCTTGATGCTGTTGGACACACAAATTGACTAAGACCAGGTTCCTGCCCTCTAGTAGGGGAGAGAAGAACAAGCTTATCAGACAAATTGGAAGGAATTATTACAATGGAAATGCAAATAAAAGAGCCTTAAGAGAATAGAGGGAGGGTGTGGTTAATTTCAACTACTTACATTAGTAATACTTCTCTGGATGAAGTCAGTTTTAGGAATCACACAATGGACCATTTTTAATTCAATTGGATCAATAATTTATACAACTGACAATAATAAGCCTTTTGGAATGATAATGCCACTAATTTCTCTTGTGATTTCTTTTGTACATTATCCCATTAAGGGGAGGGGCCATTTTTCCATGTGACTCTGATGATACTTTTTACAAAATTGATTGTTGGATTTATGTTAAATATAGCACTATTATCTTCTGATATTTAGAGTGGTCTACATTATTGCACTTAAATGTTTGTTGAATGGCTGGATTACAAACGTTTTATTTGGTCCAGTAAATCAGAGTTTTCAACTATTCTTAAGGCAAACGTCATGGAATTAAATTATTAATTTTTAAAAAATTATCAATGGAAAGAAGTTTCTCCAGCATTTTATGTGTTAGAAACTTTAAAAAATTCCATCTGAAGGATAATAATCAAATATCACCTTCATCTCATTTTGTTTGTGTCATGCCATATTTGTTACAAGTATTTGTTTGGGACACCATATTTTGCTGTCCATATGTTATAGTATACTTACTCATTTGCAAAGGTCTGGGACTGCCTACCTGTTAGTAATATTACACTGTGCTTCTGTTCCGTTAGGCTTGGTCCAGCATTGTTTATCAGCTGATCCCCAATGTTCAGCAGCTGGAAATGAACCTAAGGAATTTTGCTGAAATTATTGAGGCTGATGAAGTCCTTTTGTTTGAGAGAGCTACTTTTCTGGTGAGAACTTTCTGTTCTGCAGGTGTACTTCACACTTACCTTCTATCCAGCAACAGAGAACAACATGTTGTTACTTTCAGGAAGAACCTTTTTCCCTCTTGTCATTGCATCAGCATATATAACCTTATTTACAGGTGACCCAAAAGAAGTCCTTTGTGTGTAGCTCTTTAGTAGTTAGTAAGACTTAGATTTTTACAAGCATGCCTTATTATAGAGTTTAGATTATTTCTGCTAAAAATTATTCATGTGTGTTAAATAATTCCTAATTTCCTATTGACTTTTATTATGAAATAAGAGGTATTTTCCTTTTGAGAAAACTCTTATCCCACCCCTTTCTCCAAAAGACTGATTTGAAAACTTTTAACATGGAAGAGGTATAATGCTCATTTTAGTGATTTAGCTAAGAGTTCAGATGGAGAGGTGGAAGGGGAAAGAGGTGCCTTGGCATTTTTATTTTTCTCATATAAATTCAACTTAACTATAGAGCCTACTGTGTGTATGGCCCTAAGGGGGTTGCAGTATTATATTTATAAGTAAAATTTTAAAGAACAGTAACAGAAGCTAATTAGGGATGTCATAAAACACTGCATATAATTGCTGATCAGTTTAATAAATATAATTCTAAGAGCAACTCACAGTAAATAATTGGTTACTGAGCTCTACCAATGCCTGATGGTTTTAAAACACATTTCTAAATCTATCTGAGCTTGGTTTCCCTTCTATAAAATGGAGATAATACATCTATATCATAAGTTTATTGTATGGAATAAATGGCACAAGGTAATGTTAAGCCCTAATACAAAGCTTACCATATAGTTGTCATACTATAAAAAGTAGGTTCTTTTTGTTATTATAGCAACAGAGGGCAGAGAATGTGTACTGTAATTTTTCCTACTCCATCCTTTGTGGAAACATTATTTGTAACTGTAGTTTCTGAGTCATCTATCCTGCTAGGTGGTACAGCTGCAGCAAGAAGTTCTAACTAGAGTGACTTTCTGCTTCAGCTCACTGGCAGGAGTCACTTGCTTGCAGTTTTACTACCCTGCAACCTCTTGCTTCTAGTGTGAATAGCAACAAACAAGTGAGCTATTCTTACCATCTTGATACACATTGGCATGGCAGAATCCTGCTTTCAGCAGTATTCTCCTGCCTTATCCACCACATATGATCATAGAGGTTAACCTTATATAAGATCCCTCTTTCTCACTAACAGTAACAGGTGGCTTTGGTTTCTCTTGGAGACCAAGTTTAGTTGTGATCAACCATTTTCACTGAGCGAGTTGAAGTCAAGCAAGGGGAACCTGTTCCACCATTGGTCTAGGAATTACCTTTCGAAAGGTTCACATGGTTTCAGTAAATTGCCCTGTGAATTTTCTTCTGGTGAGCAACTCATTTTTGCTTCCTACTAGAAACTTTATATCTAAATATTCAGCCTATAAAAATACATGGTTTTATTAAAATCTGAAAGTGGTAGAAGAAGTATTTTCAGCTGATGTGAGTGTTCATAATGAATAAGTTCATTTATAAATAGTAAATCCTTAGAGGTTGGAATCCTTTACTTAAGATTTTCATTGTTTTTTATATATATTTAATTTACAATTAAAAAATTATTTTAATTCTAGTTAACATATAGTGTTATATTAGTTTCAGATATACAATATAGTGATTCGACAATTCCATACATCACCCTGTGCCCATCATCACAAGTGTACTCCTTAATCATCATCCTCTATATCCCCCAACCACCTGGCCTCTAGAAACTATCAGTTTGTTCTGTTAATTAAAAGTATGTTTCTTGATTTGTCACTCTCTCATTCTGTCCTTTATTCCCCTTTGTTTGTTCTATTTCTTAAATTACACATATGAGTGAAATCATATGGTATTTATCTTTCCCTGACTGATTTACTTTGCTTAGCATAGTACTCTCCAACTTCATCCACTTCATTGCAGATGACAAGATTTCATTCTTTTTTATAGTTGAGTAATATCTACTGTGTGTGTGTGTGCGTGTGCGTGTGTGTGTGTGTGTGTGTGTGTGTGTGTGTGTGCGTACATGTTATTATCCATTCATCGATTGATAGACACTTTGGGCTGTTTCCATATCTTCACTATTGTAAACAATGCTGCTGTAAACATAGGGTATGTGTCTGTATCCCTTTGAATTAGTGTTCTTGTATTATTTGGATAAATACCCAGTAGTGCGATTGCTGGATCTTAAGGTAGTTCTACTGTTAATTTTTTGAGGAACCTCCATACTGTTTTCCAGAGTGGCTGCACCAGTTTGCATTCCCACCAATAGTGCAAGAGGGTTCCTTTTTGTCTACATCCTCACCACCTGTTGTTTTTTATGTTGTTGATTTGAGCCATTCTGACAGGTATAAAGTGATATCTCATTGTAGTTTTGATTTGCATTTCTCTAATAATGAGTAATGTTGAGCATCTTTTCATGGGTCTGTTGCCCATCTATATGTTGTCTGTGGAAAAACGTCTATTCATATCTTCTGCCCATTTTTTTAACTGGATTATTCATTTTTTTGGGTGTTGAGTTATAGAAGTTCTTTATATATTTTAGATACTAACTCTTTATCAGATATGTCATTTGCAAATATCTCCTCCCATTCCAAAGGTTGCCTTTTGGTTTTGTTGCTTGTTTCATTTGCTGTGCAGAAGCTTTTAATGTTGCCATAATCCCAATAGTTTATTTTTGCTTTTGTCTTCCTTGCCTCAGGAAACATATCTAGAGACAAGTTTGCCATTGTCAAAGAAGCTACTGCCTGTGTTCTCTTCTAGGATTTTGATGGTTAACACGTCTCACATTTAGGTTTTTTCTAGTTCTGTGAAGCTAGTGGTATTTTCATAGGGATTACATTAAATGTATAGCTTGTTTTGGGTGGTATAGACATTTTAACATTGTTCTTCCTATCCATGAGATTGGAATGTCTTTACATTTCTTCGTGTCATCTTTAATTTCTTTCATCAGTGTTTTATAATTTTAGAGTACAGGTCATTCACCTCTTTGGTTACGTTTATTCCTAGGCATCTTATTTTTGTTGCAGTTGTAAATGGTATTGTTTTTGTAAACTCTCTTTCTGCTGCTTCATTATTGGTATATAGAAATGCAACAGATTTCTCTACACTGATATTGTATCCTGTGACTTTAATGAATTTATCAGTTCTAGCAGTTTTGGGGTGGAACTTTTTGGGTTTTCTATATGTAGTATAATGTCCTCTGCCAATCATGAATATTTTATTTCTTACCAATATGGATGTCTTTTCTTTCTTTTTTTTTTTTTTGAAATTTTTTATTTATTTATTTTTTAAGTTTAATTTTGGTGTAGGGTTTTTTTTTTATATATGAAATTTATTGTCAAATTGGTTTCCATACAACACCCAGTGCTCATCCCAAAAGGTGCCCTCCTCAATACCCATCACCCACCCTCTCCTCCCTCCCACCCCCCATCAACCCTTAGTTTGTTCTCAGTTCTCAACAGTCTCTTATGCTTTGGCTCTCTCCCACTCTAACCTCTTTTTTTTTTTCCTTCCCCTCCCCCATGGGTTCCTGTTAAGTTTCTCAGGATCCACATGAGAGTGAAACCATATAGTATCTGTCTTTCTCTGTATGGCTTATTTCACTTAGCATCACACTCTCCAGTTCCATCCACGTTGCTACAAAAGGCCAGATTTCATTTTTTCTCATTGCCACGTAGTATTCCATTGTGTATATAAACCACAATTTCTTTATCCATTCATCAGTTGATGGACATTTAGGCTCTTTCCATAATTTGGCTATTGTTGAGAGTGCTGCTATGAACATTGGGGTACAAGTGCCCCTATGCTTCAGTACTCCTGTGTCCCTTGGATAAATTCCTAGCAGTGCTATTGCTGGGGCATAGGGTAGGTCTATTTTTAATTTTCTGAGGAACCTCCACACTGCTTTCCAGAGCGGCTGCACCAATTTGCATTCCCACCAACAGTGCAAGAGGGTTCCTGTTTCTCCACATCCTCTCCAGCATCGATAGTCTCCTGATTTGTTCATTTTGGCCACTCTGACTGGCGTGAGGTGATATCTGAGTGTGGTTTTGATTT
>NW_024413301.1:0-4010 GCF_014898765.1 Herpailurus yagouaroundi | reverse complement strand
CCAAGAAGCATAAAATACCTAGGAATAAATCTAACCAAAGATGTAAAGGATCTGTATGCTGAAAACTATAGAAAGCTTATGAAGGTAATTGAAGAAGATTTAAAGAAATGGAAAGACATTCCCTGCTCATGGATTGGAAGAATAAATATTGTCAAAATGTCAATACTACCCAAAGCTATCTACACATTCAATGCAATCCCAATCAAAATTGCACCAGCATTCTTCTCGAAACTAGAACAAGCAATCCTAAAATTCATATGGAACCACAAAAGGCCCCGAATAGCCAAAGTAATTTTGAAGAAGAAGACCAAAGCAGGAGGCATCACAATCCCAGACTTTAGCCTCTACTACAAAGCTGTCATCATCAAGACAGCATGGTATTGGCACAAAAACAGACACATAGACCAATGGAATAGAATAGAAACCCCAGAACTAGACCCACAAACGTATGGCCAACTCATCTTTGACAAAGCAGGAAAGAACATCCAATGGAAAAAAGACAGTCTCTTTCACAAATGGTGCTGGGAGAACTGGACAGCAACGTGCAGAAGGTTGAAACTAGACCACTTTCTCACACCATTCACAAAAATAAACTCAAAATGGATAAAGGACCTGAATGTGAGACAGGAAACCATCAAAACCTTAGAGGAGAAAGCAGGAAAAGACCTATCTGACCTCAGCTGTAGCAATCTCTTCCTCGACACATCCCCAAAGGCAAGGGAATTAAAAGCAAAAGTGAATTACTGGGACCTTATGAAGATCAAAAGCTTCTGCACAGCAAAGGAAACAACCAACAAAACTAAAAGGCAACCAATGGAATGTGAAAAGATATTTTCAAATGACATATCGGACAAAGGGCTAGTATCCAAAATCTATAAAGAGCTCACCAAACTCCACACCTGAAAAGCAAATAACCCAGTGAAGAAATGGGCAGAAAACATGAATAGACACTTCTCTAAAGAAGACATCCGGATGGCCAACAGGCACATGAAAAGATGTTCAGCGTCGCTCCTTATCAGGGAAATACAAATCAAATCCACACTCAGGTATCAACTCACGCCAGTCAGAGTGGCCAAAATGAACAAATCAGGAGACTATAGATGCTGGAGAGGATGTGGAGAAACGGGAACCCTCTTGCACTGTTGGTGGGAATGCAAATTGGTGCAGCCGCTCTGGAAAGCAGTGTGGACATTCCTCAGAAAATTAAAAATAGACCTACCCTATGACCCAGCAATAGCACTGCTAGGAATTTATCCAAGGGACACAGGAGTACTGATGTATAGGGGCACTTGTACCCCAATGTTCATAGCAGCACTCTCAACAATAGCCAAATTATGGAAAGAGCCTAAATGTCCATCAACTGATGAATGGATAAAGAAATTGTGGTTTATATACACAATGGAATACTACGTGGCAATGAGAAAAAATGAAATATGGCCTTTTGTAGCAACGTGGATGGAACTGGAGAGTGTGATGCTAAGTGAAATAAGCCATACAGAGAAAGACAGATACCATATGGTTTCACTCTTATGTGGATCCTGAGAAACTTAACAGGAACCCATGGGGGAGGGGAAGGAAAAAAAAAAAGAGGTTAGAGTGGGAGAGAGCCAAAGCATAAGAGAGTGTTGAGAACTGAGAACAAACTAAGGGTTGATGGGGGGTGGGAGGGAGGAGAGGGTGGGTGATGGGTATTGAGGAGGGCACCTTTTGGGATGAGCACTGGGTGTTGTTTGTAAACCAATCTGACAATAAATTTCATATATAAATAAAAAATAAATAAAAAAAATAAAAATTGTGGTTTATATACACAATGGAATACTAGTTGGCAATGAGAAAGAATGAAATATGGCATTTTGTAGCAATGTGGATGGAACTGAAGAGTGTTATGCTAAGCGAAATAAGTCATATAGAGAAAGACAAATACCATATGCTTTAACTCTTATGTGGATCCTGAGAAACTTAACAGAAGACCATGGGGGAGGGGAAGGAAAAAAAAAGAGATGGAGGGAGCCAAATCATAAGAGACTCTTAAAAACTGAGAATAAACTGAGGGTTGATGGGGATGGGAGGGAGGAGAAATTGGGTGATGGGCATTGAGGAGGGCACTTGTTGGGAGGAGCACTGGTTGTTGTATGGAAACCACTTTGACAATAAATTTAATATTTAAAATAAAATAAAATAAAAGTTAACTTCTTGAGATGTATTTAAAAAATATTCACCATGCCCTTTATGATTTTACACATGGATCATAATCATCTTAAGAGGACTGAAAAAATCCTCACTTGCTTAGTCTTTTTTTAAATCAGTAACCTAAATCATGTGATTGATCACTTTACTATTTATTCACTTTATAAACTTGCCATGTTTTTTTCTGATGTAAATTGTATATAGCATTTCAATTTCACTTATATCAGAATTGTGTATATGCCTTACTAAAATATTTCCTATTTTACCTATAGCATCCTCTGGACATGGTCTAAAATTTTATCCTAAGTTTCATGTTAAGTAGTTGTTTATAAGAAAGTGCTACATGGTGACATTCTCTAACTAGGTGACAGCATAAAATGCTTGTTTCAATTTACATGGATTTTTACAGTATGTATGTCAAATTTGCTAATCTCATGCATCTTAGTTAAAATTTTACTGCATTTATTGACTTGGTGTTCATTACATAGAAGAACTTTATTTCATCTGTCAAAATAAGACTTTCCTTGGGACACCTGGGTGGCTCAGTCAGTTGAGCATCTAACTTGTGGTTTCGGCTAAGATCACAATCCCAGGGTCATGGGATTGAGTACTGCATCAGGCTCTGCTCTGAGTGTGGATCCTACTTAAGATTCTCTCTCTCCTGCTCTGGCCCTTTCCCTTGCTCTGTCTTTCTCTCTCTCTCTCTCTCAAATAAAACAAATAAACGAGACTTTCCACTTTAAAAAAATATGTGATACACACACACACACACTCACAATGGAGTATTACTCAGCAATCAAAAGAATGAGATGTTGCCATTTGCAACTATGTGGATGAAATTAGTGAGTCTTAGAAAGACAAATATCATATGACTTCACTCATATGAGGAATTCAAGATACAAAACAGATGAACATAAGGGAAGCAAAAATAATACAAAAACAAGGAGTGCAACAAAACAAAAGACTCTTAAGTACAGAGAACAAACTGAGGGTTGCTGGAGGGGTTGTGGGTGGGGGGGGGGATGGGCTAAATGGGAAAGGGGCATTAAGGAAGACACTTGATGGGATGAGACCTGGGTGCTATACATAGGGGACAAATCACTGGAATCTACTCCTGAAATCATTACTGTATTATATGCTAACTAAAGTGGATGAAATTTTATAAATAAATAAATAAACAAATAAATAAATTCATTAATTAATTAAATTTTAAAAAAGAACCAATCACATATGAAGAACTCAACAACTGAAATTTTAAAATATACTAGAGGGAATATATAGCAAACTAGAGGAAGCAGAAAAATTATCAGCAATCTGGAAACAGAGTAATGAAAAGCAACACAAACTGAACAGGAAAAAGAAAAAAAATAATAAGGGGAACTTAATGACACCATCAATCATGATAATGTTAGCATTATAGGGATCCCGGAAGGCAAAGAGAGATAAAAAGAGGGTAGAAAATTTATTTGAAGAAATAATAGCTGAAAGTTTCCCTAATCTGGGGTAGGAAACAGAAATCCAAATCCCGGATTTTCAAGATGGCGGCGTAGGAGGACGCTGGGCTCACCGCGCGTCCCGCTGATCACTTAGATTCCACCTACACCTGCCTAAATAACCCAGAAAACCACCAGAGGATTAGCAGAACAGAGTCGCCGGAGCCAAGCGCAGACGAGAGGCCCACGGAAGAGGGTAGGAAGGGCGGCGAGGCGGTGCGCGCTCCACGGACTGGCGGGAGGGAGCCGGGGCGGAGGGGCGGCTCGCCGGCCAAGCAGAGCCCCCGAGTCTGGCTTGCAAAAAGCGGAGGGGCCTGACGGACTGTGTTC
>NW_024413300.1:0-1024 GCF_014898765.1 Herpailurus yagouaroundi | reverse complement strand
ATTTCTGTAAGTGGGGTGTTAAAGTCCCCTGCAATTACCACATTCTTCTCAATAAGGTTGCTTGTGTTTATGAGTAATTGTTTTATATATTTGGGCGCTCCGGTATTTGGCGCATAGACATTTATAATTGTGAGCTCTTCCTGATGGATAGACCCTGTCACTATTATATAATGTCCTTCTTCATCTCTTGTTACAGCCTTTAAGTTAAAGTCTAGTTTGTCTGATATAAGTATGGCTACTCCAGCTTTCTTTTGGCTTCCAGTAGCATGATAAATAGTTCTCCATCCCCTCACTCTCAATCTAAAGGTGTCCTCAGGTCTAAAATGAGTCTCTTGTAGACAGCAAATAGATGGGTCTTGTTTTTTTATCCATTCTGATACCCTATGTCTTTTGGTTGGCGCATTTAATCCATTTACATTCAGTGTTATTATAGAAAGATATGGGTTTAGAGTCATTGTGATGTCTGTATGTTTTATGCTTGTAGTGATGACTCTGGTACTTTGTCTCACAGGGTCCCCCTTAGGATCTCTTGTAGGGCTGGTTTAGTGGTGACAAATTCCTTCAGTTTTTGTTTGTTTGGGAAGACCTTTATCTCTCCTTCTATTCTAAATGACAGGCTTGCTGGATAAAGGATTCTCGGCTGCATTTTTTTTCTGTCTAGCAAACTGAAAATCTCGTGCCAACTCTTTCTGGCCTGCCAAGTTTCAAAAGAGAGATCAGTCACGAGTCTTATAGGTCTCCCTTTATATGTGAGGGCACGTTTACCCCTTGCTGCTTTCAGAATTTTCTCTTTATCCTTGTATTTTGCCAGTTTCACTATGATATGTCGTGCAGAAGATCGATTCAAGTTACGTCTGAAGGGAGTTCTCTGTGCCTCTTGGATTTCAATGCCTTTTTCCTTCCCCACTTCAGGGAAGTTCTCAGCTATGATTTCTTCAAGTACCCCTTCAGCACCTTTCCCTCTCTCTTCCTCCTCTGGGATACCAATTAGGCGTATATTATTTCTTTTTAGTGTATCACTTAG
>NW_024413299.1:0-1742 GCF_014898765.1 Herpailurus yagouaroundi | reverse complement strand
ATCCATTTTGAGTTTATTTTTGTGAATGGTGTGAGAAAGTGGTCTAGTTTCAACCTTCTGCATGTTGCTGTCCAGTTCTCCCAGCACCATTTGTTAAAGAGACTGTCTTTTTTCCATTGGATGTTCTTTCCTGCTTTGTCAAAGATGAGTTGGCCATACGTTTGTGGGTCTAGTTCTGGGGTTTCTATTCTATTCCATTGGTCTATGTGTCTGTTTTTGTGCCAATACCATGCTGTCTTGATGATGACAGCTTTGTAGTAGAGGCTAAAGTCTGGGATTGTGATGCCTCCTGCTTTGGTCTTCTTCTTCAAAATTACTTTGGCTATTCGGGGCCTTTTGTGGTTCCATATGAATTTTAGGATTGCTTGTTCTAGTTTCGAGAAGAATGCTGGTGCAATTTTGATTGGGATTGCATTGAATGTGTAGATAGCTTTGGGTAGTATTGACATTTTGACAATATTTATTCTTCCAATCCATGAGCAGGGAATGTCTTTCCATTTCTTTAAATCTTCTTCAATTACCTTCATAAGCTTTCTATAGTTTTCAGCATACAGATCCTTTACATCTTTGGTTAGATTTATTCCTAGGTATTTTATGCTTCTTGGTGCAATTGTGAATGGGATCAGTTTCTTTATTTGTCTTTCTGTTGCTTCATTGTTAGTGTATAAGAATGCAACTGATTTCTGTACATTGATTTTGTATCCTGCAACTTTGCTGAATTCATGTATCAGTTCTAGCAGACTTTTGGTGGAGTCTGTCGGATTTTCCATGTATAATATCATGTCATCTGCAAAAAGCGAAAGCTTGACTTCATCTTTGCCAATTTGGATGCCTTTGATTTCCTGTTGTTGTCTGATTGCTGATGCTAGAACTTCCAGCACTATGTTAAACAACAGCGGTGAGAGTGGGCATCCCTGTCGTGTTCCTGATCTCAGGGAAAAAGCTCTCAGTTTTTCCCCGTTGAGGATGATGTTAGCTGTGGGCTTTTCATAAATGGCTTTTATGATCTTTAAGTATGTTCCTTCTATCCCGACTTTCTCAAGGGTTTTTATTAAGAAAGGGTGCTGGATTTTGTCAAAGGCCTTTTCTGCATTGATTGACAGGATCATATGGTTTTTCTCTTTTTTTTTGTTAATGTGATGTATCACGTTGATTGATTTGCGAATGTTGAACCAGCCCTGCATCCCAGGAATGAATCCCACTTGGTCATGGTGAATAATTCTTTTTATATGCCGTTGAATTCGATTTGCTAGTATCTTATTGAGAATTTTTGCATCCATATTCATCAGGGATATTGGCCTGTAGTTCTCTTTTTTTACTGGGTCTCTGCCTGGTTTAGGAATCAAAGTAATACTGGCTTCATAGAATGAGTCTGGAAGTTTTCCTTCCCTTTCTACTTCTTGGAATAGCTGGAGAAGGATAGGTATTATCTCTGCTTTAAACGTCTGGTAGAACTCCCCTGGGAAGCCATCTGGTCCTGGACTCTTATTTGTTGGGAGATTTTTGATAACCGATTCAATTTCTTCGCTGGTGATGGGTCTGTTCAAGCTTTCTATTTCCTCCTGATTGAGTTTTGGAAGAGTGTGGATGCTCAGGAATTTGTCCATTTCTTCCAGGTTGTCCAATTTGTTGGCATATAATTTTTCATAGTATTCCCTGATAATTGTTTGTATCTCTGAGGGATTGGTTGTAATCATTCCATTTTCATTCATGATTTTATCTATTTGGGTCATCTCCCTTTT
>NW_024413298.1:0-2483 GCF_014898765.1 Herpailurus yagouaroundi | reverse complement strand
TTCATAAATGGCTTTTATGATCTTTAAGTATGTTCCTTCTATCCCGACTTTCTCAAGGGTTTTTATTAAGAAAGGGTGCTGGATTTTGTCAAAGGCCTTTTCTGCATCGATTGACAGGATCATATGGTTCTTCTCTTTTTTTTTGTTAATGTGATGTATCACGTTGATTGATTTGCGAATGTTGAACCAGCCCTGCATCCCAGGAATGAATCCCACTTGATCATGGTGAACAATTCTTTTTATATGCCGTTGAATTCGATTTGCTAGTATCTTATTGAGAATTTTGGCATCCATATTCATCAGGGATATTGGCCTGTAGTTCTCTTTTTTTACTGGGTCTCTGTCTGGTTTAGGAATCAAAGTGATACTGGCTTCATAGAATGAGTCTGGAAGTTTTCCTTCCCTTTCTATTTCTTGGAATAGCTTGAGAAGGATAGGTATTATCTCTGCTTTAAACGTCTGGTAGAACTCCCCTGGGAAGCCATCTGGTCCTGGACTCTTATTTGTTGGGAGATTTTTGATAACCGATTCAATTTCTTCGCTGGTGATGGGTCTGTTCAAGCTTTCTATTTCCTCCTGATTGAGTTTTGGAAGAGTGTGGGTGTTCAGGAATTTGTCCATTTCTTCCAGGTTGTCCAGTTTGTTGGCATATAATTTTTCATAGTATTCCCTGATAATTGTTTGTATCTCTGAGGGATTGGTTGTAATCATTCCATTTTCATTCATGATTTTATCTATTTGGGTCATCTCCCTTTTCTTTTTGAGAAGCCTGGCTAGAGGTTTGTCAATTTTGTTTATTTTTTCAAAAAACCAACTCTTGGTTTCGTTGATCTGCTCTACAGTTTTTTTAGATTCTATATTGTTTATTTCTGCTCTGATCTTTATTATTTCTCTTCTTCTGCTGGGTTTAGGCTGCCTTTGCTGTTCTGCTTCTATTTCCTTTAGGTGTGCTGTTAGATTTTGTATTTGGGATTTTTCTTGTTTCTTGAGATAGGCCTGGATTGCAATGTATTTTCCTCTCAGGACTGCCTTCGCTGCGTCCCAAAGCGTTTGGATTGTTGTATTTTCATTTTCGTTTGTTTCCATATATTTTTTAATTTCTTCTCTAATTGCCTGGTTGACCCACTCATTCGTTAGTAGGGTGTTCTTTAACCTCCATGCTTTTGGAGGTTTTCCAGACTTTTTTCTGTGGTTGATTTCAAGCTTCATAGCATTGTGGTCTGAAAGTATGCATGGTATGATTTCAATTCTTGTAAACTTATGAAGGGCTGTTTTGTGACCCAGTATATGATCTATCTTGGAGAATGTTCCATGTGCACTCGAGAAGAAAGTATATTCTGTTGCTTTGGGATGCAGAGTTCTAAATATATCTGTCAAGTCCATCTGATCCAATGTCTCATTCAGGGCCCTTGTTTCTTTATTGACCGTGTGTCTAGATGATCTATCCATTTCTGTAAGTGGGGTGTTAAAGTCCCCTGCAATGACCATATTCTTATCAATAAGGTTGCTTGTGTTTATGAGTAATTGTTTTATATATTTGGGCGCTCCGGTATTCGGCGCATAGACATTTATAATTGTTAGCTCTTCCTGATGGATAGACCCTGTCACTATTATATAATGTCCTTCTTCATCTCTTGTTACAGCCTTTAATTTAAAGTCTAGTTTGTCTGATATAAGTATGGCTACTCCAGCTTTCTTTTGGCTTCCAGTAGCATGATAAATAGTTCTCCATCCCCTCACTCTCAATCTAAAGGTGTCCTCAGGTCTAAAATGAGTCTCTTGTAGACAGCAAATAGATGGGTCTTGTTTTTTTATCCATTCTGATACCCTATGTCTTTTGGTTGGCGCATTTAATCCATTTACATTCAGTGTTATTATAGAAAGATATGGGTTTAGAGTCATTGTGATGTCTGTATGTTTTATGCTTGTAGTGATGTCTCTGGTACTTTGTCTCACAGGGTCCCCCTTAGGATCTCTTGTAGGGCTGGTTTAGTGGTGACAAATTCCTTCAGTTTTTGTTTGTTTGGGAAGACCTTTATCTCTCCTTCTATTCTAAATGACAGGCTTGCTGGATAAAGGATTCTCGGCTGCATATTTTTTCTGTCTAGCACACTGAAAATCTCGTGCCAACTCTTTCTGGCCTGCCAAGTTTCAAAAGAGAGATCAGTCACGAGTCTTATAGGTCTCCCTTTATATGTGAGGGCACGTTTACCCCTTGCTGCTTTCAGAATTTTCTCTTTATCCTTGTATTTTGCCAGTTTCACTATGATATGTCGTGCAGAAGATCGATTCAAGTTACGTCTGAAGGGAGTTCTCTGTGCCTCTTGGATTTCAATGCCTTTTTCCTTCCCCACTTCAGGGAAGTTCTCAGCTATTATTTCTTCAAGTACCCCTTCAGCACCTTTCCCTGTCTCTTCCTCCTCTGGGATACCAATGATGCGTATATTATTTCTTTTTAGTGTATCACTTAGTTCTCTAATTTT
>NW_024413297.1:0-1228 GCF_014898765.1 Herpailurus yagouaroundi | reverse complement strand
AGGGGCAGGAGGGGCAGGCTTAGCTTGCTTCTCCTTAGGTGATCCACTTCAGGAGGGGCCCTGTGGCAGCAGCAGGGAGTCAGATCCGCTGCCGGAGGTTTGGCTCCGCAGAAGCGCAGAGTTGGGTGTTTGCGCAGAGGAGCAAGTTCCCTGGCAGGAACTGGTTCTCTTTGGGATTTTGGCTGGGGGATGGGCGGGGAAGATGGCGCTGGCGAGCGCCTTTGTTCCCCACCAAACTGAGCTCTGTGGTCCGGGGGCTCAGCAGCTTTCCTTCCCTTTGTCCTCCAGCCTTCCCGCTTTCTGCGCAGAGCTGTTAACTTATGACCTCCCAGCCGCTAAGTCGCGCTTGCTGTCGGAACACAGTCCGTCAGGCCCCTCCGCTTTTTGCAAGCCAGAGTCGGGGGCTCTGCTTGGCCGGCGAGCCGCCCCTCCGCCCCGGCTCCCTCCCGCCAGTCTCTGGAGCGCGCACCGCCTCGCCGCCCTTCCTACCCTCTTCCGTGGGCCTCTCGTCTGCGCTTGGCTCAGGCGACTCCGTTCTGCTAATCCTCTGGTGGTTTTCTGGGTTATTTAGGCAGGTGTAGGTGGAATCTAAGTGATCAGCAGGACGCGCGGTGAGCCCAACTTCCTCCTACGCCGCCATCTTCCCCGAGAATCATTTTATTTTCAATGTTATTTAATCAATTGTATGAATATATCATAAATAGTATATACATTCTTCTTAATGCACATTGGAGTCATGTCCAGGTTAAGGCTATTGTAAACATTATTAAAATAATCATTCTTTTGGGGCACCTGGATGGCTCAGTTAAGCATCCAACTTCGGCTCAGGTTATGATCTCAGTTTGTGGGTTCGAGCCCCAGGTTGGACTCTGTGCTGACAGCTCAGAGCCTGGAGCCTGCTTTGGATTCTGTGTCTGCCTCTCTCTGCCCCTCCCCTGCTAATGCTCTGTCTCTCAAAAATAAATAAACATTAAAAATTTTTTAAAAAATCATTATTTATTTATTTATTTATTAACGTTTATGTATTTATTTTGAGAGAGACAGAGACAGCACAAGTAGGGGAGGGGCAGAGAGACAGGGGGAGAGAGAGAATCCCGGGCAAGCTCCACACTGCAGAGCCTGACGTGGGGCTTGAACTCACAAACCCGAGAAATCATGACCTGGGACAAAACCAAGAGTTAGACTCTTAACCTACAGAGCCATGCAGGTGCCTCGATCATTCTCATTT
>NW_024413296.1:0-1942 GCF_014898765.1 Herpailurus yagouaroundi | reverse complement strand
CTGGTGATGGGTCTGTTCAAGCTTTCTATTTCCTCCTGATTGAGTTTTGGAAGAGTGTGGGTGTTCAGGAATTTGTCCATTTCTTCCAGGTTGTCCAATTTGTTGGCATATAATTTTTCATAGTATTCCCTGATAATTGTTTGTATCTCTGAGGGATTGGTTGTAATAATTCCATTTTCATTCATGATTTTATCTATTTGGGTCATCTCCCTTTTCTTTTTGAGAAGCCTGGCTAGAGGTTTGTCAATTTTGTTTATTTTTTCAAAAAACCAACTCTTGGTTTCGTTGATCTGCTCTACAGTTGTTTTAGATTCTATATTGTTTATTTCTGCTCTGATCTTTATTATTTCTCTTCTTCTGCTGGGTTTAGGCTGCCTTTGCTGTTCTGCTTCTAGTTCCTTTAGGTGTGCTGTTAGATTTTGTATTTGGGATTTTTCTTGTTTCTGGAGATAGGCCTGGATTGCAATGTATTTTCCTCTCAGGACTGCCTTCGCTGCGTCCCAAAGCGTTTGGATTGTTGTATTTTCATTTTCGTTTGTTTCCATATATTTTTTAATTTCTTCTCGAATTGCCTGGTTGACCCACTCATTCGTTAGTAGGGTGTTCTTTAACCTCCATGCTTTTGGAGGTTTTCCAGACTTTTTTCTGTGGTTGATTTCAAGCTTCATAGCATTGTGGTCTGAAAGTATGCATGGTATGATTTCAATTCTTGTAAACTTATGAAGGGCTGTTTTGTGACCCAGTATATGATCTATCTTGGAGAATGTTCCATGTGCACTCGAGAAGAAAGTATATTCTGTTGCTTTGGGATGCAGAGTTCTAAATATATCTGTCAAGTCCATCTGATCCAATGTCTCATTCAGGGCCCTTGTTTCTTTATTGACCGTGTGTCTAGATGATCTATCCATTTCTGTAAGTGGGGTGTTAAAGTCCCCTGCAATTACCACATTCTTATCAATAAGGTTGCTTGTGTTTATGAGTAATTGTTTTATATATTTGGGCGCTCCGGTATTCGGCGCATAGACATTTATAATTGTTAGCTCTTCCTGATGGATAGACCCTGTCACTATTATATAATGTCCTTCTTCATCTCTTGTTACAGCCTTTAATTTAAAGTCTAGTTTGTCTGATATAAGTATGGCTACTCCAGCTTTCTTTTGGCTTCCAGTAGCATGATAAATAGTTCTCCATCCCCTCACTCTCAATCTGAAGGTGTCCTCAGGTCTAAAATGAGTCTCTTGTAGACAGCAAATAGATGGGTCTTGTTTTTTTATCCATTCTGATACCCTATGTCTTTTGGTTGGCGCATTTAATCCATTTACATTCAGTGTTATTATAGAAAGATATGGGTTTAGAGTCATTGTGATGTCTGTATGTTTTATGCTTGTAGTGATGTCTCTGGTACTTTGTCTCACAGGGTCCCCCTTAGGATCTCTTGTAGGGCTGGTTTAGTGGTGACAAATTCCTTCAGTTTTTGTTTGCTTGGGAAGACCTTTATCTCTCCTTCTATTCTAAATGACAGGCTTGCTGGATAAAGGATTCTCGGCTGCATATTTTTTCTGTCTAGCAAACTGAAAATCTCGTGCCAACTCTTTCTGGCCTGCCAAGTTTCAAAAGAGAGATCAGTCACGAGTCTTATAGGTCTCCCTTTATATGTGAGGGCACGTTTACCCCTTGCTGCTTTCAGAATTTTCTCTTTATCCTTGTATTTTGCCAGTTTCACTATGATATGTCGTGCAGAAGATCGATTCAAGTTACGTCTGAAGGGAGTTCTTTGTGCCTCTTGGATTTCAATGCCTTTTTCCTTCCCCAGTTCAGGGAAGTTCTCAGCTATTATTTCTTCAAGTACCCCTTCAGCACCTTTCCCTCTCTCTTCCTCCTCTGGGATACCAATGATGCGTATATTATTTCTTTTTAGTGTATCACTTAGTTCTCTAATTTT
>NW_024413295.1:0-1043 GCF_014898765.1 Herpailurus yagouaroundi | reverse complement strand
CAGACTTTTTTCTGTGGTTGATTTCAAGCTTCATAGCATTGTGGTCTAAAAGCATGCATGGTATGATTTCAATTCTTGTAAACTTATGAAGGGCTGTTTTGTGACCCAGTATATGATCTACCTTGGAGAATGTTCCATGTGCCCTCGAGAAGAAAGTATATTCTGTTGCTTTGGGATGCAGAGTTCTAAATATATCTGTCAAGTCCATCTGATCCAATGTCTCATTCAGGGCCCTTGTTTCTTTATTGACCGTGTGTCTAGATGATCTATCCATTTCTGTAAGTGGGGTGTTAAAGTCCCCTGCAATTACCACATTCTTCTCAATAAGGTTGCTTATGTTTATGAGTAATTGTTTTATATATTTGGGCGCTCCGGTATTCGGCGCATAGACATTTATAATTGTTAGCTCTTCCTGATGGATAGACCCTGTCACTATTATATAATGTCCTTCTTCATCTCTTGTTACAGCCTTTAATTTAAAGTCTAGTTTGTCTGATAGAAGTATGGCTACTCCAGCTTTCTTTTGGCTTCCAGTAGCATGATAAATAGTTCTCCATCCCCTCACTCTCAATCTAAAGGTGTCCTCAGGTCTAAAATGAGTCTCTTGTAGACAGCAAATAGATGGGTCTTGTTTTTTTATCCATTCTGATACCCTATGTCTTTTGGTTGGCACATTTAATCCATTTACATTCAGTGTTATTATAGAAAGATATGGGTTTAGAGTCATTGTGATGTCTGTATGTTTTATGCTTGTAGTGATGTCTCTGGTACTTTGTCTCACAGGGTCCCCCTTAGGATCTCTTGTAGGGCTGGTTTAGTGGTGACAAATTCCTTCAGTTTTTGTTTGTTTGGGAAGACCTTTATCTCTCCTTCTATTCTAAATGACAGACTTGCTGGATAAAGGATTCTCGGCTGCATATTTTTTCTGTCTAGCACACTGAAAATCTCGTGCCAATTCTTTCTGGCCTGCCAAGTTTTAAAAGAGAGATCAGTCATGAGTCTTTATAGGTCTCCCTTTATATGTGAGGGCACGTTTATCCCTT
>NW_024413294.1:0-1436 GCF_014898765.1 Herpailurus yagouaroundi | reverse complement strand
ACATCACAATGACTCTAAACCCATATCTTTCTATAATAACACTGAATGTAAATGGATTAAATGCGCCAACCAAAAGACATAGGGTATCAGAATGGATAAAAAAACAAGACCCATCTATTTGCTGTCTACAAGAGACTCATTTTAGACCTGAGGACACCTTTAGATTGAGAGTGAGGGGATGGAGAACTATTGATCATGCTACTGGAAGCCAAAAGAAAGCTGGAGTAGCCATACTTATATCAGACAAACTAGACTTTAAATTAAAGGCTGTAACAAGAGATGAAGAAGGACATTATATAATAGTGACAGGGTCTATCCATCAGGAAGAGCTAACAATTATAAATGTCTATGCGCCGAATACCGGAGCGCCCAAATATATAAAACAATTACTCATAAACACAAGCAACCTTATTGATAAGAATGTGGTAATTGCAGGGGACTTTAACACCCCACTTACAGAAATGGATAGATCATCTAGACACACGGTCAATAAAGAAACAAGGGCCCTGAATGAGACATTGGATCAGATGGACTTGACAGATATATTTAGAACTCTGCATCCCAAAGCAACAGAATATACTTTCTTCTCGAGTGCACATGGAACATTCTCCAAGATAGATCATATACTGGGTCACAAAACAGCCCTTCATAAGTTTACAAGAATTGAAATCATACCATGCATACTTTCAGACCACAATGCTATGAAGCTTGAAATCAACCACAGAAAAAAGTCTGGAAAACGTCCAAAAGCATGGAGGTTAAAGAACACCCTACTAACGAATGAGTGGGTCAACCAGGCAATTCGAGAAGAAATTAAAAAATATATGGAAACAAACGAAAATGAAAATACAACAATCCAAACGATTTGGGACACAGCGAAGGCAGTCCTGAGAGGAAAATACATTGCAATCCAGGCCTATCTCAAGAAACAAGAAAAATCCCAAATACAAAATCTAACAGCACACCTAAAGGAAATAGAAGCAGAACAGCAAAGGCAGCCTAAACCCAGCAGAAGAAGAGAAATAATAAAGATCAGAGCAGAAATAAACAATATAGAATCTAAAAAAACTGTAGAGCAGATCAACGAAACCAAGAGTTGGTTTTTTGAAAAAATAAACAAAATTGACAAACCTCTAGCCAGGCTTCTCAAAAAGAAAAGGGAGATGACCCAAATAGATAAAATCATAAATGAAAATGGAATGATTACAACCAATCCCTCAGAGATACAAACAATTATCAGGGAATACTATGAAAAATTATATGGCAACAAATTGGACAACCTGGAAGAAATGGACAAATTCCTGAACACCCACACTCTTCCAAAACTCAATCAGGAGGAAATAGAAAGCTTGAACAGACCCATCACCAGCGAAGAAATTGAATCGGTTATCAAAAATCTCCCAACAAATAAGAGTCCAGGACCAGATGGCTTCCCA
>NW_024413293.1:0-1449 GCF_014898765.1 Herpailurus yagouaroundi | reverse complement strand
ATTGCTTGTTCTAGTTTCGAGAAGAATGCTGGTGCAATTTTGATTGGGATTGCATTGAATGTGTAGATAGCTTTGGGTAGTATTGACATTTTGACAATATTTATTCTTCCAATCCATGAGCAGGGAATGTCTTTCCATTTCTTTATATCTTCTTCAATTACCTTCATAAGCTTTCTATAGTTTTCAGCATACAGATTTTTTACATCTTTGGTTAGATTTATTCCTAGGTATTTTATGCTTCTTGGTGCAATTGTGTGTGGGATCAGTTTCTTTATTTGTCTTTCTGTTGCTTCATTGTTAGTGTATAAGAATGCAACTGATTTCTGTACATTGATTTTGTATCCTGCAACTTTGCTGAATTCATGTATCAGTTCTAGCAGACTTTTGGTGGAGTCTATCGGATTTTCCATGTATAATATCATGTCATCTGCAAAAAGCGAAAGCTTGACTTCATCTTTGCCAATTTGGATGCCTTTGATTTCCTTTTGTTGTCTGACTGCTGATGCTAGCACTTCCAACACTATGTTAAACAACAGCGGTGAGAGTGGGCATCCCTGTCGTGTTCCTGATCTCAGGGAAAAAGCTCTCAGTTTTTCCCCATTGAGGATGATGTTAGCTGCGGGCTTTTCATAAATGGCTTTTATGATGTTTAGGTATGTTCCTTCTATCCCGACTTTCTCAAGGGTTTTTTTCAAGAAAAGGTGCTGGATTTTGTCAAAGGCCTTTTCTGCATCAATTGACAGGATCTTACGGTTCTTCTCTTTTCTTTTATTAATGTGATGTATCACGTTGATTGATTTGCGAATGTTGAACCAGCCCTGCATCCCAGAAATGAATCCCACTTGATCATGGTGAATCATTCTTTTTATATGCTGTTGAATTCGTTTTGCTAGTGTCTTATTGAGAATTTTTGCATCCATATTCATAAGGGATATTGGCCTGTAGTTCTCTTTTTTTACTGGGTTTCTGTCTGGTTTAGGAATCAAAGTAATACTGGCTTCCTAGAATGAGTCTGGAAGTTTCCCTTCCGTTTCTATTTTTTGGAATAGCTTGAGAAGGATAGGTATTATCTCTGCTTTAAACGTCTGGTAGAACTCCCCTGGGAAGCCATCTGGTCCTGGACTCTTATTTGTTGGGAGATTTTTGATAACCGATTCAATTTCTTCGCTGGTTATGGGTCTGTTCAAGCTTTCTATTTCCTCCTGATTGAGTTTTGGAAGCGTGTGGGTGTTTAGGAATTTGTCCATTTCTTCCAGGTTGTCCAATTTGTTGGCATATAATTTTTCATAGTATTCCCTGATAATTGTTTGTATCTCTGAGGGATTGGTTGTCATAATTCCATTTTCATTCATGATTTTATCTATTTGGGTCATCTCCCTTTTCTTTTTGAGAAGCCTGGCTTGAGGTTTGTCAATTTTGTTTATTTTTTCAAAAAACCAACTCTTGGTT
>NW_024413292.1:0-1319 GCF_014898765.1 Herpailurus yagouaroundi | reverse complement strand
ACAAGAGATCCTAAGGGGGACCCTGTGAGACAAAGTACCAGAGACATCACTACAAGCATAAAACATACAGACATCACAATGACTCTAAACCCGTATCTTTCTATAATAACACTGAATGTAAATGGATTAAATGCGCCAACCAAAAGACATAGGGTATCAGAATGGATAAAAAAACAAGACCCATCTATTTGCTGTCTACAAGAGACTCATTTTAGACCTGAGGACACCTTTAGATTGAGAGTGAGGGGATGGAGAACTATTTATCATGCTACTGGAAGCCAAAAGAAAGCTGGAGTAGCCATACTTCTATCAGACAAACTAGACTTTAAATTAAAGGCTGTAACAAGAGATGAAGAAGGACATTATATAATAGTGACAGGGTCTATCCATCAGGAAGAGCTAACAATTATAAATGTCTATGCGCCGAATACCGGAGCCCCCAAATATATAAAACAATTACTCATAAACATAAGCAACCTTATTGATAAGAATGTGGTAATTGCAGGGGACTTTAACACCCCACTTACAGATATGGATAGATCATCTAGACACACGGTCAATAAAGAAACAAGGGCCCTGAATGAGACATTGGATCAGATGGACTTGACAGATCTATTTAGAACTCTGCATCCCAAAGCAACAGAATATACTTTCTTCTCAAGTGCACATGGAACATTCTCCAAGATAGATCATATACTGGGTCACAAAACAGCCCTTCATAAGTTTACAAGAATTGAAATCATACCATGCATACTTTCAGACCACAATGCTATGAAGCTTGAAATCAACCACAGAAAAAAGTCTGGAAAACCTCCAAAAGCATGGAGGTTAAAGAACACCCTACTAACGAATGAGTGGGTCAACCAGGCAATTGGAGAAGAAATTAAAAAATATATGGAAACAAACGAAAATGAAAATACAACAATCCAAACGCTTTGGGACACAGTGAAGGCAGTCCTGAGAGGAAAATACATTGCAATCCAGGCCTATCTCAAGAAACAAGAAAAATCCCCAATACAAAATCGAACAGCACACCTAAAGGAAATAGAAGCATAACAGCAAAGGCAGCCTAAACCCAGCAGAAGAAGAGAAATAATAAAGATCAGAGCAGAAATAAACAATATAGAATCTAAAAAAAAACTGTAGAGCAGATCAATGAAACCAAGAGTTGGTTTTTTGAAAAAATAAACATTTGACAAACCTCTAGCCAGGCTTCTCAAAAAGAAACGGGAGATGACCCAAATAGATAAAATCATGAATGAAAATGGAATTATTACAACCAATCCCTCAGAGATACAAACAATTATCAGGGAATACTA
>NW_024413291.1:0-1005 GCF_014898765.1 Herpailurus yagouaroundi | reverse complement strand
CACCAAACGTCTGAGCGTAGAGTCAAGTGGGTATGGTAATTTATAGTCGTCAGCTTCCATATCTGTGGGGGTTTTCGCACATACACCAAACAAAGGAAGAAGAGCCCAGAAGCGAGGTCTCTAAGCTAGGACAAGAGTCTGTTTGAGCCCCATTGACCATCTTTGGAGCACTTTATTCACCTCTCCAACAAGAGTAGAGCTCTAAATAGCACATAGTATATGCTCATTAAATCTGTATTAAGTGAATGAGTTCTATTGCTTCTGTATCGGACATATAACAAGATTTTTTGACAATCTATATGGCAAGAGCCCCCAGACCATCACATTATATGGATTTCAAGGTTGTCTAGTGTCCACACAATATTAAGGTATGGCTACAACCACCATAAGCTAACCCTACAACCTCACATCCTGGATCATATAATGCCCCTGTCTCCTCCTCATTCACAATCTTTTGCAACTGAGTGCAGATAATTCCATAATGTGGTCTGGGTTTAGAAAGCCAAATTCCTCCGTTTCTCTCAGTCAGACAGAATGAAATCTCACTGTGAACGTCTGCCAGTAATGTTGCAATAGAGATGAAGAAGATCAATTCAAGTGGACTCCCTGAGCTGATCCCTAGGATCTCTCTAGGGAATGAGTACAGTTAAATAGAAATGCTGCACTCAGAAATATGTCTGCTGCTTATCCAAGGAACAAAAAGCAAGCATAAAAAAGTATGCCGTTTCGCTGCAGAACAGCTTAATCAGGGAGAGTGAGTGGTGCAAAGTGGGTGAATCCTTCTCTAGGGCCTTAACTATTGCGGAGACACAGTTCAACCTATGTGGGTGTTTAACAGAAACATGAAACCTGAGAGCTGCCATTGTTGGGTAACAATGTTCTCTAACTGTGCCTTATGCATTGACATGATAATCCGAGGAAGACAAGCACTAATTATAAGTTGCATAGCAGTGGACAGTTTCTACATGGTTCAACACGTCTTTGTAATAATTAGTCCTGTCTGCT
>NW_024413290.1:0-4856 GCF_014898765.1 Herpailurus yagouaroundi | reverse complement strand
GAGTGTCCAGCTAGGCAGGAGGCAGACACAGACAATCCCAGGTCAAGTTAGATGGTTGGCCATCCCAGCCATTAATTCCTTGTCCAGCTGCATTAAATATATGAAGAAGGGATAATAAGCAGTCTAATTTGTCTAATTTTTCCCCTCCTAGAGACAGTACATCCTAAACCACTTCTCCCCTGCCTGCATACACAAGTTCTTATGATAGGTTGCTTATTTCTTCTCCTACAACCCTTTGAGCTTTCCAAAGCTAGGGCAAGAGGATCCCAAGGGTGTGCTTCTGGTGCCCACAGTCCCAAATTCCAAAGTCCTTTTGATCTGCTGGAGATAGGTTGACCAATTATCTCAGTTTGCCTAGGACTGAGGAGTTTTCCAGGAAGCAGGACTTTCAGTGCAAAAATGGGGAATGTCTTGGGCAAACCAGGATGAGTCGGTCACCCTTGCTGGAGGTCTAAGCTATAGATCATTACTGGAGCAGTGGGAGGGGATTGATGGGCATGATGCTAGGCAGGTAAGGGCTGACCTGGGATACCATTAGTCCCCCTGGTCTTTCCCACAGTGGCAGTGGCTAGAAGACAGGAACCTCATCATAAGAGAGTGTAATTCATATCCTCTCAGATGACTTGTGAGGAGAAAATCAGCCTATGTAAGAGGCAGCTTTTAAGTATCATGTGTAAAGCCAAAAGGAACTTGTAGGAGAGTGCCTGAGTGGCTCAGTCGGTTAAGTGTCTAACTCTTGATTTCAACTCGGGTCACGATCTCGTGGTTTGTGGGTTTGAGCCCTATGTCGGGCTCAGTGCTGACCACATGGGGCCTGCTTGAGGTTCTCTCTCTCTCTCTCTCTCTCTCTCTCTCTCTCTCTCTCTTTCTCTTTCTCTCTCTCCCCCCCCCTCCCCAGCTCACTCTGCACACTCCCTCTCTCTCAAAATAAATAAATAAACTTTAAAAAAAAGAGAGAGAGAGACTGGTAGGTAAAGCAATGGCTGGGGAATCCAGATGGAGTGGGTGGGGACCTTGTTACCCTGACAAGCCTCTCTTGCTTCCCTTAACCTCTTTAGCCCCATTGAGATTGCCAGAGGAGGATTAAGACCCAGTGTGGTGAGATCTTCCCATTTTACAGAAACCTGTGAAAAAAAAATTTTTATGTGAAATCTCAGCCTTTCAATGTGGACAACTAATTCCAAAAACATGGAAACACTGCAGTCTTTCAAAACTAGTGCCTGTGAATAGGTATGATGTATGATCTCTGTAAAAGTAAGACCTCTGTCTCTGTGATACTAAACTTTCACTATGTGGTACAGAGGATGCCTGGGGGGTGGAAGTGGGCATCAGAGAACTTCCACAGGATTCACCATTCAGTCTCATCTGCTTTGTAATTATGGATCTCTTTCTTTCCTTCTCCAGATGTGTAGGTAACCCCACCCTCCACCCAGGTGCCAGACATAGGCAATGGGGAGACTTCCCTGACTTGTTTCTCTGCTCCTCTTTCATCTCCCCACTCCTCCAACCATGTTTGAATGTTCAATTGGCCACTCATCTCTAAGGTGGCACATAGCTTTAGAACAACTAGAAAGCCCAAACTTACAGGTTGGTTTTAGTATCTTGTATTTTAGAAATTTCTGCTGCAGAGCCAAATTCCCTGGATTTCTTTTGGCCTTTGAAATGAATATCCCATGCAGGCACACTGAAGGGACACACCCTGGGCCAGAGATGGCTAATGGGGATGAGCAGATACCTATAGTCATTGGTGTCTGACAAAAGGCACATGCTAGGACTCCTAATCAGCTTTTCAGAAAATAATTTTCTTTTTTGCAGATTGAGGTTGCCCTTGTAAACTGATAAATGTAGGCTCTTTGAGATACCAGTGCAGGGGAAGTCATCCTGCACTGAACTGCCAAGTTTGGCACCCTCACAATCCCCATAGGAGGTTGGTTCCTATGGATGGTGCTTCTCAATGTGTCATCTAAAGACCACTTGTATTGAAATCACCTGGAGGTCTTTTAAAGTACAGATTTCAAGGTCCAACTCAGCCTACTGAACCAGAATCTGCAACAGAGAAGCCCAAGATTCTGAATTTTAACAAGCCTCCTCAGGTTGTTCTTAAGCACAGTAAATTATAAGACCCACCACTACATGGACTTTCTTCTGCTTTCTTGGCAGCCACCAGGGCCTCAGATTTCAGGTTGGGAAAGCAAGGGGAGATTAGCCATGTCTTACCCTTTGATCAGATAAATGGGTGTAATTACTAGGATAAAAGAATATGAGGGAAGAGGAATCATTCATTTGAAGATTAGGAAATCAAATTTGAAATGAGGGTGATTTTTTCAAAGAGCCAATTATGAGAGGGAACAGCCCAGTTTCATGATGGAAAGGGCTCCCCAAAAGGCAGGCAGGATTTATATTCAATGCACCTCATGCCAGTGGCTCAGCTAGTATTGTTATTCATTTCCTCAACATTTACTGAATTTGTATATGTATATGTATATGAACATATTTATTATATATATATATATATACACACACACATATACACATATACATACACACACACACACATATGACAGGAATTCAAGTCCAAACACATTAAATGAAATACATAATTTAGATACATTTAATATTAATAACATGTATAGGCCAAATTAAGATGTAACAATCATTATACTTGCTGTGCAAATAGCATACACTGTTATTAAGATAAACATAAGCTGTAAGACAAGAGTGGGATATTTTGACATACCACCAATCAATCTAGTAAACCAAATAGATAAAACTTAGTATTAAGAGAATTTTAATCATGTGATTAATAAGTTGAAGTTAATAGACGTATAGCAAAGTATACAACCTGAAAGACATAATCCTTAGCTGCCCTCGAAGACATGAATAGACATTTTTCCAAAGAAGACATCCAGATGGCCAACAGACACATGAAAAGATGCTCGACATTGCTCATCATCAGGGAAATACAAATCAAAATCATTCTGGGATACTACCTCACACTGGTCAGAGTGGCTAAAATGAACAACTCAGGAAACAACAGATGTTGGCGAGGATGTGGAGAAACATGAACCCTCTTGCACCGTTGGTGGGAATGTACACTGGTGCAGCTGCTCTGGAAAACAGTGTGGAGGTTCCTCAAAAAATTAAAAATAGAATTACCCTACGACTCAGGAATTGCACTACTAGGTATTTATCCAAAGGATACAGGAGTGCTCGTTTGAAGGGGCACATGCGCCCCAATATTTATAGCAGTGCTATCAGCAATAGCCAATTATTGAAAGAGCCCAAGTGTTCATCAACTGATGAATGGATAAAGAAGATGTGGTTTATATATACAATGGAATACTACTTAGCAATGAGAAAGAATGAAATCTTGCCATTTGCAACAATGTGGATGGAACTGATGTTATGTCTAGTGAAATCAGTTAGAGAAAGACAGATATCATACGGTTTTACTCATATGTGAAACTTAACAGAAGACCACGGGGGAAGAGGAGGGAAAAAATAGTTTCAAACAGACAGGGAGGCAAACCGTAAGAGACTCAAATACAGAGAACAAATTGAGAGGGTTGATGGGGGGCTGGCGGGGAAGGAAAAATGGGTGATGGGCATTGAGGAGGGCACTTATTGGGACGTGTACTGGGTGTTGTATGTAAGCGATGAATCATGGGAAGCTACTCCTGAAGCCAAGAGCACACTATATACACTTATGTTAGCTAACTGGACAATAAACTATATTTTTAAAAAATCCTTAGCTGTCCTCAAACATTGATTAAGTGCATAGGCACAATTTTTTTCAGGGAGCAGTTTGGTACCAAAATTCTTTGAAACGTGTATCTTCTTTAATCTTGAAATGTTATAAGTAGGAATTTATACTGTGGACCAAGTTGTATGTACAGAGATGGCAACTGAAGTATATACATGTCCAAGAATGGATGCCAATTAAGTAAATGAGGGCCTTTCATATATTTTTATTGAACCAAATGTTTCTCCAGATGAAATTTCAAAGCACAGTTTTTGAAACTCTGGTTGAACTGGAGTATTGGCTTCCAGAGCATTGTGCATCCCCAAGAGAAGTTCTTGTTTTCAGTGAGGAATGGTGGGAAGCCCTGGGGCCTGCAGAGCCAGCAGAAGGCGCACCTTAAACTGGCTGGGGCTGGGAGGGGATATAGGAATCTCAAGGAGATCCTTCACAGGAGGTGGCCAGGTGTGAGAAAAAGGTGAAATACCTTAGAAGCCAGGTATTTCACTGCAAATCAAAACCATACACCTCATTCCTTGACATTATACAGATCTACACTGAAACCAGGCATCACGGGGAAAGGGGGGGCCATGAAACAATCCTAACTTTTTCTGAATTTATCTGAAAGTAAGTAGATCAAGGAACATAAGAAAAGAAATGTGTGTCACTAAAACCAGAATAGCAGGGGCGCCTGGATGGCTCAGTCGGTTAAGTGTCTGACTTTTGATTTTGGCTCAGGTCATGATCCCAAGGTTGTGGGATTGAGCCCCATGTCAGTCTCTGCATTGAGCATGGAGCTTGCTTAAGATTCTCTCTCTCTTTCCCTCTGCCCCTCTCCCCTGCTTACACTCTCTCTCTCTCTAAAATAAAAAATTAAAATGAGAATAGTACTTTCCTCTTGGGGAGAGGAAAATTGAATAAAGAAGGATACAAGGATCTTCAAATGTGTTGATAATATTTTTTTAATTTAATTTATTTTTTTAATTTACATCCAAGTTAGCTAGCATATAGTGCAACAATGATTTCAGAAGTAGATTCCTTAATGCCCCTTATCCCATTTATCCCATTTATCCCATCCCCCCTCCCACAACCCCTCCAGTAACCCTCTGTTTGTTCT
>NW_024413289.1:0-3609 GCF_014898765.1 Herpailurus yagouaroundi | reverse complement strand
GTTAGCTCTTCCTGATGGATAGACCCTGTAATTATTATATAATGCCCCTCTTCATCTCTTGTTACAGCCTTTAATTTAAAGTCTTGGGGCGCCTGGGTGGCGCAGTCGGTTAAGCGTCCAACTTCAGCCAGGTCACGATCTCGCGGCCCGTGAGTTCGAGCCCCGTGTCAGGCTCTGGGCTGATGGCTCAGAGCCTGGAGCCTGTTTCTGATTCTGTGTCTCCCTCTCTCTCTGCCCCTCCCCCATTCATGCTCTGTCTCTCTCTGTCCCAAAAATAAATAAACGTTGAAAAAAAAATTTAAAGTCTAGTTTGTCTGATATAAGTATGGCTACTCTAGCTTTCTTTTGGCTTCCAGTAGCATGATAAATATTTCTCCATCCCCTCACTCTCAATCTAAAGGTGTCCTCAGGTCTAAAATGAGGCTCTTGTAGACAGCAAATAGATGGGTCTTGTTTTTTTATCCATTCTGATACCCTATGTCCTTTGGTTGGCGCATTTAATCCATTTACATTCAGTGTTATGATAGAAAGATACGGGTTTAGAGTCATTGTGATGTCTGTATGTTTTATGGTTGTAGTGATGTCTCTGGTACTTTGTCTCACAGGGTCCCCCTTAGGATCTCTTGTAGGGCTGGTTTAGTGGTGACAAATTCCTTCAGTTTTTGTTTGTTTGGGAAGACCTTTATCTCTCCTTCTATTCTAAATGAAGGACTTTATCCAGACTTGCTGGATAAAGGATTCTCGGCTGCATATTTTTTCTGTCTAGCACACTGAAAATCTCGTGCCAATTCTTTCTGATCTGCCAATTTCAAAAGAGAGATCAGTCACAAGTCTTATAGGTCTCCCTTTATATGTGAGGGCACGTTTACCCCTTGCTGCTTTCAGAATTTTCTATTTCTCCTTGTATTTTGCCAGTTTCACTATGATATGTCGTGCAGAAGATCGATTCAAGTTACGTCTGAAGGGAGTTCTCTGTGCCTCTTGGATTTCAATGCCTTTTTCCTTCCCCACTTCAGGGAAGTTCTCAGCTATTATTTCTTCAAGTACCCCTTCAGCACCTTTCCCTCTCTCTTCCTCCTCTGGGATACCAATTATGCGTATATTATTTCTTTTTAGTGTATCACTTAGTTCTCTAATTTTCCCCTCATACTCCTGGATTTTTTTTATCTCTCTTTCTCTCAGCTTCCTCTTTTTCCAGAACTTTATCTTCTAGTTCACCTATTCTCTCCTCTGCCTCTTCAATCCGAGCTGTCGTCGTTTCCATTTTGTTTTGCATTTCGTTTAAAGTGCTTTTCAGCTCCTCGTGACTGTTCCTTAGTCCCTTGATCTCTGTAGCAAGAGATTCTCTGCTGTCCTCTATACTGTTTTCAAGCCCAGCGATTAATTTTATGACTATTATTCTAAATTCACTTTCTGTTATATTATTTAAATCCTTTTTGATCAGTTAATTAGCTGTTGTTATTTCCTGGAGATTCTTCTGAGGGGAATTCCTCCGCTTGGTCATTTTGGATAGTCCCTGGGGTGGTGAGGACCTGCAGGGCACTTCCCCTGTGCTGTGGTGTATAACTGGAGTTGGTGGGCGGGGCCGCAGTCTGACCTGATGTCTGCCTCCAGCCCACCGCTGGGGCCACAGTCAGACTAGTGTGTGCCTTCTCTTCCCCTCTCCTAGGGGCGGGATTCACTGTGGGGTGGCGTGGCCTTTCTGGGCTACTTGCACACTGCCAGGCTTGTGATGCTGGGGATCTGGCGTATTAGCTGGGGTGGGTAGGCAACGTGCACAGGGGCAGGAGGGGCAGGGTTAGCTCGCTTCTCCTTAGGTGATCCACTTCAGGAGGGGCCCCTCTTCCGTGGGCCTCTCGTCTGCGCTTGGCTCTGAAGACTCCATTCTGCTAATTCTCTGGCAGTTTTCTGGGTTATTTAGGCAGGTGTAGGTGGAATCTAAGTGATCAGCAGGACGCGCGGTGAGCCCAGCGTCCTCCTACGCCGCCATCTTGCCTCTCTCCTCGCCAAAATAATTTCTAAAAGAAAATACATTGAAACGAGGATTATTTTCTGTTCCCCATATAGGGCGATCTGGAGAGGAGAGCTTGATCCAGCGAGACCAGATAGAATGTTCTAACCAAACCTCCAGAGTAATTAACAGGCGTTATCTACCCAAGGAATGGAACAAATAGGAAGTTCAGGTTCTAAGGAGCTGCCTTGTTTGTGCCAGTGGCCCCACGCTAGCTCTTTATTAATTGCACCACCTGGGATGCTGATAGCGAACTGAGCTTTGGAACATTTCAGGCCTGGCATGGAATGTAGTTTTTACACAAGTGTCTTGTGGTTCAGAAATCCGATTTCACAGCTTATCTTCCGTTAGATGAAAGTGTTTATGGTGTGTCTGGAGCTGGAGTAAGTTCCTGCGGGTGCCCAAGAGCAGGGGCCTCCTCTCTCCTCTCATTAATTTGCTGATGCCTAACTGCACTGACGCAGCGGTGAGATACCGGGGAGAGAGCAGTTGTGGGTTTTCATAAATGTCTGTTACTGTATTGAGGAAGTGCCCTTTTATCTGAGTGTTTTTTATCTTGAATGGGTGTTGGGTTTTGTCACATTCTTTTCCTGCATCAACTGAGATGATCATGTCTTTTCATTTTATTAATGTGTGTATTATATCAACTTTCCTTTTTTAGGAACTAGAAAATATATTTTTGTCATTAAGTCTTAAATGAATTTAATTTTCTCTTTCACACAATTTTTTAAAAAATCGTTTTTTTCTTTTTTTTAAGTTTTATTAAGAAATAATTGACATACAGAATCGTATAAAGTATACCATATACAGTATACAGACTTGGCTTACATATATTGTGAAATAATTACCACAGTATACTTAGTTAATATCCATGATCTCATGTAGTTACAAAAAAAAGGGGTCCCACTAGAAGGAAGTACAAGACTGGATTCCTCTGATGAAGTAGAATTCCAGAGAAATTTGAAGCTGGTCATTAGAAGAAGTGGGAGTAGGATCACTAGGAAGAAGTTTCACTCTTACTTTGCTTCTCTTTTAGGTTTAGCAGCAGTAGTAACAGAGTTGACTTCAGTAGGATCTATCTAGACCATTTTCCCATTAAATCCTATAGGTATCACATGTGGTTTATGAGGAGATTATGATAAAACTGGATGTTTGTATGTATGTGTGTAGGTTGAAATACTTGTATATGTGTGTTTTGTCATTCAGATAATTCATTTCCAGTAATCTTGTTGCCAGTTCAGTTGCCACTCAGCCCAGATGGTCTTTTTATTCCCTTTCTGTAAATAATGTGCATAGCATTTCTTTTTTCATTTCAGCCAACACTTATTGATTGCCCACTCTGCATTGTTAGGCTCCCTTAGTTTGAAATCAGATAATACATATCCCTGTCCTCAGGGTAAATCAGGGGTGACCTATTTACTTATCAACTCTTTTTTTTTTTAATATTAAATGGAATTTTATTTTATTTTATTTATTTTTTTTTAATTTATATATGAAATTTATTGTCAAATTGGTTTCCATACAACACCCAGTGCTCATCCCAAATGGTGCCCTCCTCAATACCCATCACCCACCCTCTCCTCCCTCCCACCCCCCTT
>NW_024413288.1:0-1127 GCF_014898765.1 Herpailurus yagouaroundi | reverse complement strand
TTTAGAACTCTGCATCCCAAAGCAACAGAATATACTTTCTTCTTGAATGCACATGGAACATTCTCCAAGATAGATCATACACTGGGTCACAAAACAGCCCTTCAGAAGTTTACAAGAATTGAAATCATACCATGCATACTTTCAGACCACAATGCTATGAAGCTTGAAATCAACCACAGAAAAAAGTCGGGAAAACCTCCAAAAGCATGGAGGTTAAAGAAGACCCTACTAACGAATGAGTGGGTCAACCAGGCAATTCGAGAAGAAATTAAAAAATATATGGAAACAAACGAAAATGAAAAGACAACAATCCAAACGCTTTGGGACGCAGCGAAGGCAGTCCTGAGAGGAAAATACATTGCAATCCAGGCCTATCTCAAGAAACAAGAAAAATCCCAAATACAAAATCTAACAGCACACCTAAAGGAAATAGAAGCAGAACAGCAAAGGCAGCCTAAACCCAGCAGAAGAAGAAAAATAATAACGATCAGAGCAGAAATAAACAATATAGAATCTAAAAAAACTGTAGAGCAGATCATCGAAACCAAGAGTTGGTTTTTGGAAAAAATAAACAAAATTGACAAACCTCTAGCCAGGCTTCTCAAAAAGAAAAGGGAGATGACCCAAATAGATAAAATCATGAATGAAAATGGAATGATTACAACCAATCCCTCAGAGATACAAACAATTATCAGGGAATACTATGAAAAATTATATGCCAACAAATTGGACAACCTGGAACAAATGGACAAATTCCTGAACACCCACACTCTTCCAAAACTCAATCAGGAGGAAATAGAAAGCTTGAACAGACCCATCACCAGCGAAGAAATTGAATCGGTTATCAAAAATCTCCCAACAAATGAGAGTCCAGGACCAGATGGCTTCCCAGGGGAGTTCTACCAGACGTTTCAAGCAGAGATAATACCTATTCTTCTCAAGCTATTCCAAGAAATAGAAAGGGAAGGAAAACTTCCAGACTCATTCTAGGAAGCCAGGATTACTTTGATTCCTAAACCAGACAGAGACCCAGTAAAAAAAGAGAACTACAGGCCAATATCCCTGATGAATATGGATGCAAAAATTCTCAATAAGATACTAGCAAATCGAATTCAACGGCATATAAA
>NW_024413287.1:0-4221 GCF_014898765.1 Herpailurus yagouaroundi | reverse complement strand
TCTAGTTCACCTATTCTCTCTTCTGCCTCTTCAATCCGAGCTGTGGTGGTTTCCATTTTGTTATGCATTTCATTTAAAGCATTTTTCAGCTCCTCGTGACTGTTCCTTAGTCCCTTGATCTCTGTAGCAAGAGATTCTCTGCTGTCAGCTATACTGTTTTCAAGCCCAGCGATTAATTTTATGACTATTATTCTAAATTCACTTTCTGTTATATTATTTAAATCCTTTTTGATCAGCTCATTAGCTGTTGTTATTTCCTGGAAATTCTTCTGAGGGGAATTCTTCCGCTTGGTCATTTTCGATAGTCCCTGGCGTGGTGAGGACCTGCAGGGCACTTCCCCTGTGCTGCGGTGTATAACTGGAGTTGGTGGGCGGAGCCGCAGTCAGACCTGATGTCTGCCCCCAGCCCACCGCTGGGGCCACAGTCAGACTGGTGCGTGCCTTCTCTTCCCCTCTCCTAGGGGCGGGATTCACTGTGGGGTGGGGTGGCCTGTCTGGGCTACTTGCACACTGCCAGGCTTGTGATGCTGGGGATCTGGCGTCTTAGCTGGGGTGGGTAGGCAAGGTGCACAGGGGCAGGAGGGGCAGGCTTAGCTTGCTTCTCCTTAGGTGATCCACTTCAGGAGGGGCCCTGTGGCAGCAGCAGGGAGTCAGATCCGGTGCCGGAGGTTTGGCTCCGCAGAAGCGCAGAGTTGGGTGTTTGCGCGGAGCCAGCAAGTTCCCTGGCAGGAACTGGTTCTCTTTGGGATTTTGGCTGGGGGATGGGCGGGGAAGATGGCGCTGGCGAGCGCCTTTGTTCCCCACCAAACTGAGCTCTGTCGTCCGGGGGCTCAGCAGCTTTCCTTCCCTTTGTCCTCCAGCCTTCCCGCTTTCTGAGCAGAGCTGTTAACTTATGACCTCCCAGCCGCTAAGTCGCGCTTGCTGTCGGAACACAGTCCGTCAGGCCCCTCCGCTTTTTGCAAGCCAGAGTCGGGGGCTCTGCTTGGCCGGCGAGCCGCCCCTCCGCCCCGGCTCCCTCCCGCCAGTCCGTGGAGCGCGCACCGCCTCGCCGCCCTTCCTACCCTCTTCCGTGGGCCTCTCGTCTGCGCTTGGCTCCGGCGACTCCGTTCTGCTAATCCTCTGGTGGTTTTCTGGGTTATTTAGGCAGGTGTAGGTGGAATCTAAGTGATCAGCAGGACGCGCGTTGAGCCCAGGGTCCTCCTACGCCGCCATCTTCCCTCCGATCAGATTTTTTTTTTTTTTTAAATGTACTTGCGGAAAGAGTATAAAAGTTTTTCTGGATCGAATGTGAATAAGCTTCCAGTCTTATTGGAATTACATTTTGGCTCTTGCACATACTTTGCCTTTTTAAATTTCAACATTGGTCAATTTTACCTCCAAAACAGATCGTTTTTTAAATTTTAAAAATATGTAGAAATAAAAAAGCATTTTGGAATTAGTTGAGGTACTTGTATTCTTTGGAATCATTTTAGCTAAATAAATTGTGGCACTCTTGTTGAATAGGAATATATGATGATTATATAAGTACAATTTTCTCACTATGCTTCAATCTGGGGTAGACTCCAATCCATCATTGCCTTGGTTCATATAAATTCCTATATTTAAAAAAAAACAAATGCAATGTCAAAACCAAAGACTTAGAGGAAATAGTTTAGTTTCCAAGAAATAGTGCTTAACAATGTAAAACTTTATCTAGAACACAGAGGCATTAAATTAGTACTGCTGGAACAATGCAATGAGGGTTTATTTTATTTTATTTTTTTTAATTTTTTTTAACATTTATTTATTTTTGAGACAGAGAGACAGAGCATGAATGGGGGAGGGGGAGAGAGAGAAGGAGACACAGAATTGGAAGCAGGCTCCAGGCTCTGAGCCCAGAGCCTGACGCGGGGCTCGAACTCACAGACAGCGAGATCATGACCTAAGCCGAAGTCGGACGCTCAACCGACTGAGCCACCCAGGCGCCCCTGCATTGAGGGTTTAAAGTAACACCTGGAAATTCCTCCTAATGTACATATACATAGAATTATGGAAGCTTTTATTATTACCTGTTTTATGGCCTTAAAGATTTGATAAACCAAATGAAAACTAAATCTTTTCACATCCCATCCTTTACATCTAGGTAACATAATTATTTATTCTCATTTTCTTTTTTTTCTTTTTTTAAAAAAAATTTAAATATTTATTTTTGAGAGAGACAGAGACAGAATATGAGTGGGTTAGGGGCAGAGAGAGAGAGGGAGACACAGAATCTGAAGGAGGCTCCAGGCTCTGAGCTGTCAACACAGAGCCCAATGCGGGGCTTGAACTCACAAGCTGTGAAATCATGACCTGAGCCAAAGTCGGACGCTCAACCGACTGAGCCTCCCAGGCGCCCCATTTATTCTCATTTTCAAGGTAGAGTTTTATGTGTCCATACTTCTTAAGCCACACTTAAAGAATTCATCTCTTAACTAATCTTGGATGTTGTCTCTTCATTTTGTACATGAAACTCCAGTAGATTTAATAGATACTCATCATCTATTCAAATGCTTCACATGTTCTTCAAACCAATCAGATTTGAGATCATCAACATTTTCTGTGTCAATAAAATGAGGTGTGGAATTAGCAAATTCAATGAATACCTGGTTTTTGGTTTTGTTTTCATTTGTTTTGTTTTTTGTCACACTGGATGTATAGACACCATTTGGATTGGGTTTAGAAGATGGGAAAGTATAGAAGTTTCTTGGCCTGAGTCTCTTAACTGTAGAGACATAAAAAGAACAAGATCGTTAAGAGACTGGCTATTGACTGCATAGCACCACCAGTTGTCATGGTGGTGGCATTAGCTGGATTTGGGACCATGGAGGTATTTTGGGAGGGGTTACTTGAAAGTGTTACAACAGTTGTTTTATTTGAATAAATCTGTGTGGGTACAAACAGTGTCAGAAACAGCAGCCCCAGTCCAAGCCAGGCCACCATTGCTCTGCCCATGAACACTCCATCTCTCACTGGATGCAGGATGAGTGGAGAACTGCTGGCTCAGATAGAGCACATGCAAGGTCTCTGCCAAACACTTAAAGAAGAGTCGGTACCTATCCTTCTCAAACTATTTCAAAAAAATAGAAGGAATGTTTCTAAATAAATTCTATGAGGCCAACATAACTTTGATACCAAAACCAAATAAAAATACTACAAAAGAGAACTACAGATCAACATCTCTGATGAACATAGTTGAAAAAAATCTTCAACAAAATATTATCAAACTGAATCCAACAATACATTAAAAAAATAATTCACCATGATCAATTGGGATTTATTCCTGGGATTCAAGGGTAATTAAATATTCACATATCAATGTGATATATCACATTAATAAGAGAAAGGATAAAAACCACATGATCATTTCAATAAATGCAGAAAATTAATTGGATAACGCACAACATCCATTCATGATAAAACCCTCAACAAAGTGGGTTTAGAGGGAACATATCCAAAATTAATAAAGGCCATATATTAAAAAGCCACAGCTGGGGCGCCCGGGTGGCTCAGTCGGTTAAGCGTCCGACTTCGGCTCAGGTCGTGATCTGCCAGTCTGTGAGTTCGAGCCCCGCGGCGGGCTCTGTGCTGACAGCTCAGAGCCTGGAGCCTGTTTCAGATTCTGTGTCTCCCTCTCTCTGACTCTCCCCCGTTCATGCTCTGTCTCTCTCTGTCTCAAAAATAAATAAACGTTAAAAAAAAAGCCACAGCTAACATAAAAATTATTGCTGAAAAACTTGGAACTATCCCACTAAGACCAGAAGCAAGAAAAGGATGTCCACTCTAATTGTTTTTTTTTCTTTTTCATCCTGCTCTAGTGTTGTATAATAGAGAGAAATTTTACATATCTAGTGTGTACATCATGATTTTATTTAATTCCCGTGTAGTTAACATACTATGTTGTATTAATTTCAGGTGTACAATATAGTGATGCAGCAATTCCATATATTACTCGGTTCTCATCAAGATAAGTGTACTCTATTCATTTTCCCATCCTCTCACCCATCTCACCTGTGCTAATTATCTGTTTATTCTGTAGAGTTAAGGGTGTATTTTTTATTTGTCCCATTTTCCCCATGTGTTCATTTATTTTGTTTCTTACATTCCACATATAAGTGAAATCATATGGTATTTGTCTTCCTCTGACTGGCTTATTTTCCTTAGTATTATGCTCTCTATATCCATCCATGTTGTTACAAATGG
>NW_024413286.1:0-1009 GCF_014898765.1 Herpailurus yagouaroundi | reverse complement strand
TTTTTTTTTTTTTTTTTTTTTTTTAGTGTAATGTTGACCTTGGTTTGCTCATACTTTGTTAAGGATTTTTGCATCTTTTTGCTCTTGAGAGAGGGTGCAACTGAGTGAGGGGCAGAGATGTACTGGTATTTTGTTCCAGATTTTTTCTTGTAATTGATTTCTGGTTTCATATTATTTTGGTCAGAAGAATAGTTGATGTGTTTTCACTTTTCTTGAATTTATTAAGACTTGTTTTATGGCCTAACGTGATTTATTCTGGAAAACGTTTCGTGTGCACTTGAAAAGACTGTGTATTTCATTGTTTTTGGATAGAATGTTCTCTATATCTGTTAGGTCCATCTGGTTTAGTGTGTCATTTAAAGCCACTCTCCTTTTAATTTTCTGTCTGAATGATCTGTCCGTTGATGTATGTGGGTATTAAACTCCCCCACTGTTATTGTATTACTGTTAGTTTCTACTTTTGTGTCTGTTAATAATTGGTTTACATATTTTGGTGTTTCTGTGTTGGGTGCGTAGATATGTACAATTGTTATATCATCTTGTATTGTTCCCTTTATCTTTATGTAGTGTCTTTTTTTGTCTTTTGCTACAGTCTTTGTTTTAAAATCTGTTTTGTCTGGTATAAGTATTGCTACCCTGGCTCTTCTTTTCACTTCTATTTGTATGATAGATGCTTTTCCATTCTTTACTTTTATTCTGCATGTGCCTTTAGTTCTGAAGTTAGTCTCTTGTAAGACCATATGTGGATGGTCTTGTTCTTTGCTTTATTTTTTTTTTTATTATTATTTTTTTAAATTTTTTTTTTTCAACGTTTATTTATTTTTGGGACAGAGAGAGACAGAGAATGAACGGGGGAGGGGCAGAGAGAGAGGGAGACACAGAATCCGAAACAGGCTCCAGGCTCTGAGCCATCAGCCCAGAGCCCGACGCGGGGCTCGAACTCACGGACCGCGAGATCGTGACCTGGCTGAAGTCGGACGCTTAACCGACTGCGCCACCCAGGTGCCCC
>NW_024413285.1:0-2874 GCF_014898765.1 Herpailurus yagouaroundi | reverse complement strand
CCATCCGGATGTCTTCTTTAGAGAAGTGTCTATTCATGTTTTCTGCCCATTTCTTCACTGGGTTATTTGCTTTTCGGGTGTGGAGTTTGGTGAGCTCTTTATAGATTTTGGATACTAGCCCTTTGTCCGATATGTCATTTGCAAATATCTTTTCCCATTCCGTTGGTTGCCTTTTAGTTTTGTTGGTTGTTTCCTTTGCTGTGCAGAAGCTTTTTATCTTCATAAGGTCCCAGTAATTCACTTTTGCTTTTAATTCCCTTGCCTTTGGGGATGTGTCGAGTAAGAGATTGCTACGGCTGAGGTCAGAGAGGTCTTTTCCTGCTTTCTCCTCTAGGGTTTTGATGGTTTCCTGTCTCACATTCAGGTCCTTTATCCATTTTGAGTTTATTTTTGTGAATGGTGTGAGAAAGTGGTCTAGTTTCAACCTTCTGCATGTTGCTGTCCAGTTCTCCCAGCACCATTTGTTAAAGAGACTGTCTTTTTTCCATTGGATGTTCTTTCCTGCTTTGTCAAAGATGAGTTGGCCATACGTTTGTGGGTCTAGTTCTGGGGTTTCTATTCTATTCCATTGGTCTATGTGTCTGTTTTTGTGCCAATACCATGCTGTCTTGATGATGACAGCTTTGTAGTAGAGGCTAAAGTCTGGGATTGTGATGCCTCCTGCTTTGGTCTTCTTCTTCAAAATTACTTTGGCTATTCGGGGCCTTTTGTGGTTCCATATGAATTTTAGGATTGCTTGTTCTAGTTTCGAGAAGAATGCTGGTGCAATTTTGATTGGGATTGCATTGAATGTGTAGATAGCTTTGGGTAGTATTGACATTTTGACAATATTTATTCTTCCAATCCATGAGCAGGGAATGTCTTTCCATTTCTTTAAATCTTCTTCAATTACCTTCATAAGCTTTCTATAGTTTTCAGCATACAGATCCTTTACATCTTTGGTTAGATTTATTCCTAGGTATTTTATGCTTCTTGGTGCAATTGTGAATGGGATCAGTTTCCTTATTTGTCTTTCTGTTGTTTCATTGTTAGTGTATAAGAATGCAACTGATTTCTGTACATTGATTTTGTATCCTGCAACTTTGCTGAATTCATGTATCAGTTCTAGCAGACTTTTGGTGGAGTCTGTCGGATTTTCCATGTATAATATCATGTCATCTGCAAAAAGCGAAAGCTTGACTTCATCTTTGCCAATTTTGATGCCTTTGATTTCCTTTTGTTGTCTGATTGCTGATGCTAGAACTTCCAGCACTATGTTAAACAACAGCGGTGAGAGTGGGCATCCCTGTCGTGTTCCTGATCTCAGGGAAAAAGCTCTCAGTTTTTCCCCGTTGAGGATGATGTTAGCTGTGGGCTTTTCATAAATGGCTTTTATGATCTTTAAGTATGTTCCTTCTATCCCGACTTTCTCAAGGGTTTTTATTAAGAAAGGGTGCTGGATTTTGTCAAAGGCCTTTTCTGCATCGATTGACAGGATCATATGGTTTTTCTCTTTTTTTTTGTTAATGTGATGTATCACGTTGATTGATTTGCGAATGTTGAACCAGCCCTGCATCCCAGGAATGAATCCCACTTGATCATGGTGAACAATTCTTTTTATATGCCGTTGAATTCGATTTGCTAGTATCTTATTGAGAATTTTGGCATCCGTATTCATCAGGGATATTGGCCTGTCGTTCTCTTTTTTTACTGGGTCTCTGTCTGGTTTAGGAATCAAAGTAATACTGGCTTCATAGAATGAGTCTGGAAGTTTTCCTTCCCTTTCTATTTCTTGGAATAGCTTGAGAAGGATAGGTATTATCTCTGCTTTAAACGTCTGGTAGAACTCCCCTGGGAAGCCATCTGGTCCTGGACTCTTATTTGTTGGGAGATTTTTGATAACCGATTCAATTTCTTCGCTGGTGATGGGTCTGTTCAAGCTTTCTATTTCCTCCTGATTGAGTTTTGGAAGAGTGTGGGTGTTCAGGAATTTGTCCATTTCTTCCAGGTTGTCCAATTTGTTGGCATATAATTTTTCATAGTATTCCCTGATAATTGTTTGTATCTCTGAGGGATTGGTTGTAATCATTCCATTTTCATTCATGATTTTATCTATTTGGGTCATCTCCCGTTTCTTTTTGAGAAGCCTGGCTAGAGGTTTGTCAATTTTGTTTATTTTTTCAAAAAACCAACTCTTGGTTTCGTTGATCTGCTCTACAGTTTTTTTAGATTCTATATTGTTTATTTCTGCTCTGATCTTTATGATTTCTCTTCTTCTGCTGGGTTTAGGCTGCCTTTGCTGTTCTGCTTCTATTTCCTTTAGGTGTGCTGTTAGATTTTGTATTTGGGATTTTTCTTGTTTCTTGAGATAGGCCTGGATTGCAATGTATTTTCCTCTCAGGACTGCCTTCGCTGCGTCCCAAAGCGTTTGGATTGTTGTATTTTCATTTTCGTTTGTTTCCATATATTTTTTAATTTCTTCTCGAATTGCCTGGTTGACCCACTCATTCGTTAGTAGGGTGTTCTTTAACCTCCATGCTTTTGGAGGTTTTCCAGACTTTTTTCTGTGGTTGATTTCAAGCTTCATAGCATTGTGGTCTGAAAGTATGCACGGTATGATTTCAATTCTTGTAAACTTATGAAGGGCTGTTTTGTGACCCAGTATATGATCTATCTTGGAGAATGTTCCATGTGCACTCGAGAAGAAAGTATATCCTGTTGCTTTGGGATGCAGAGTTCTAAATAGATCTGTCAAGTCCATCTGTTCCAATGTCTCATTCAGGGCCCTTGTTTCTTTATTGACCGTGCGTCTAGATGATCTATCCATTTCTGTAAGTGGGGTGTTAACGTCCCCTGCAATTACCACATTCTTATCAATAAGGTTGCTTGTGTTTA
>NW_024413284.1:0-5040 GCF_014898765.1 Herpailurus yagouaroundi | reverse complement strand
GGGGGAGGGGCAGAGAGAGAGCGAGACACAGAATCGGAAACAGGCTCCAGGCTCTGAGCCATCAGCCCAGAGCCCGACGCGGGGCTCGAACCCACGGACCGCGAGATCGTGACCTGGCTGAAGTCGGACGCTTAACCGACTGCGCCACCCAGGCGCCCCTCTATCCATTATTTAAAACGCAGCATTGCAGTCTCAAAGTATTGTTTTTAAATTGTCTATTTTCCATTTATTTCTGTCAGTTTCATTTCATGTATTTTGGTGATTATTAAATGTATAAATGTTAATAAATTGTTATATCTTCCTGATAGGTTCACCCTTTTATCATTATAAAATGTCTCTCTTTACCTCCAGTTGCAATGTTTAAAAAAATGTTTTAATGTTTATTTTCGAGAGAGAGACAGAGACAGAGACAGAGCATGAGCGGAGAGGGGCAGAGAGGGAGGGAAATACAGAATCTAAAGCAGGCTCCAGGCTCTGAGCCGTTAGCACAGAGTCCAATGCAGGGCTTGAGATCATGGACTGAGCCAAAGTCGGGCGCTTAACCAACTGAACCACCCAGGTGCCCCAACTCCAGTTGCAATTTTTATATTAGCATCACTTTTGTCCAATGTTAGTATAGGCACTCCAGCTTTCTTGTAGTTGCTGTTTGGACAATATACTTTTCTCTCTTTTTATTTTCAATCTATTTGTATATTTCAATCTAAAGCGTGTCTCCTATAAACAACATATAGCTGATTCTGTTTTTTTTTAATCCAGTTTGATAATGTGTGCCTTTTGACTGGAGTGTTTAATGCATTCATAATTAATTTCATTGTTGATATAGCTAGATTTATTTCTGCCATTTTACTTTTTATTTTCTATTATCGTATCCTTTCCTTTATTCCTCGTTCAGTGCTTTATATTGCATTACCTGGTTATTTTTAAATGTATTATACTTTAATATCTTTTACAACATTTTTCACTTATTTTTTAGTGGTTGCTGTAAAGTTTACCGTATACATCCTAACATATCATAATCAGCTTCTGATTCATACCAGTTTAATTCCAGTGATACATAAAAATCTTATTACTATATAGCTCTATTCCCTTATAACCCCTTTGTGCTATTTTCATTATATTTTACATTTATTAATGTTGTAAAGCCAATAATATATCATTATAATTATTAGTTTATAATCTGTAGTTATTTCCTCAGCCATTTAGAGCTTTACTCCCATTCACCTCCTCTGTGCTATTATTAGCAAATATATTACACATACAGTAAATTCCTATATGTTAGTCCCAATAATCTCTCTCTCTTCTCTCTGGTACTACTCTTACATATAATGCTCATATGCCCAATGGTGTGCCACATTTCTCTGAGGCTCTGTTCATTTTCTTCATGCTTGTTTCTCTACTACATAATCTCTATTGATCTATCTTCAAGTTTTCCAACTCTTTTTCTGCCAGTTCAAATTTATTGTTGAACCCCTGTAGTGAAATTTTTACTTCAGTTATTGTACTTTTCATCTCCAGAATTCCATTTGGTTCTTTTTATAATTTCTATATTTTTATTCATATTCTATTTTGGATATGACATTTTCATTATACCTTCCTATACATCTTTAATCATGATTTCCTTTAGTTCTGTGGAAAATATATATGTATATTATATATATGAATAAAATATGTATATTATATATATACATATATATATATATTTACAAATATACATATCTATACCTATTCATCTTTGAAATACTTTTCTATTAGATCTGATACTTGGTCACTCTCCCAGTTTCTGTTGCTTGCTTTTTTCCCAGTACTTGAATTTACTTTTTTGTTTCTTTGCATGTCACATAATTTTTGCTGCAAACTGAACATTTTAAATAATATAGCAACTCTGGATACTCCCCTCACACACACACACACACACACACACACACACACACACCATGATTTGTTATTGTTATCTACTTATTTGTTTAGTGAATGGCTGGACTATTTTAGTAAAGTCTATCCCCCCACACAGTGTTAAGCATCTGATGGTTCAAGTTTGGGTATGAACACAGACTTACTGGAATCACAGTAGTACTGGTAGAGCTTTCCTTCACTGTTTACCTGACACATATAGCTGTCAATCTCTATTAATTACTAGAGCTGATTGCTCTATTGTTTCAACAGTGCCCTGGGGCATAAATTTCTCTACAAACTAATCCAATCAAACTGTGGCTCCTTCCATGGATAATTTCTGAGGTCAGTATTTGATACTTGTTCTGACTCCAGAGGCTCCTCGAGCTGTCTTATTTTTCAGCTCTATACTGCAAACCAGCCAGGCCACAGTCTAGGCTCTATGTTCATTAGATCCATGAATATTCTTCCAATTTATTTTCACCACAACAATCACCCTTCTTAAGAGTGCCCTTAGGCTTAAAATTCTTCATCCTTCATTGTAGATGAAGTCAGTTCCTTTGGGAAGAGATAAGGAGCTATTTTATGGCTTGCTTATTCTACTGATAAAATCTCTGAGAAAGGGCTCTGGAACTGGGGATGGAGCAATGGATAGCTTCTTTCTGAATATAACTCATGTTGTATGATCTGAGCCCTCAGTGAAAGGGGACAGCAGCCTGAGGTCCTCTCAGCTTACCTTTCCTGCAATAGTACCACTGCCTCATAAACTGAGGCAAGGGACATTGGGGCCACAAATATTCTAGGCATGCTATGCCCACGGTACATTCTCTGTTCCACAAGTGGGAGTTGGGTAGAAGAAGGAAGCCCCACTTCTCAGCTGAATTCATACAGGACTTAGTCTCAGCAACAGACAATTGGGATAAGGGTAAGAAATGCTAAAGTCCTGCTCTACTTGTGAAGAAGGCCCTCTGATGGGATCTGGGGGAGAGGGAGCCCTGTGTTTTTGGCTCTAGCAGTGTGGAAGGATGTATCCACCTCATTGAGCTTAGAAAGTGGGGAATGAAGGAACTGTCTTGGTTCAAATGTTACAGGCTCTCACCATACTAAATTTTTGTAGATTTTCTTGAATAGATGTTTCTTTGTGTGCTGTTTGTCCTTAGCATTGCAGGATTTTTTTTACCTCAATACCTGGGGTCTGTCGTCTCACTGTTTTGAAGAATGAAGAGGCAGACATAAAATAAAATGAGCAGCAGGCAAAAGTTTATTAGAGTATAAGATTAGAAAGTATGAAAGCTCTCTTTACAGAGTGGGGGCATTCAAAAGTGAACACCCTGCAACTATAGGTAAGGGTCTTTGTTGTATAAGGTTTTGGTCAGGTCCCACCCTTACCTGTCCCCTTTGTTCCTTCTCAGGTTCTACCCTTACTGGACTGATAACTGTAGGTGCAGGGCTGTCCATTCTTGATTGGCTCAATTCTATTGTGTGAAGAGTCAGACCACAATCATAATGTCCCTCAAATAACATAAGTTTTATGGTTTGCCTGTTTTAGTTAGGTATTTTGACTGTCAAATTCTTGAGGGGAGTAGGTGGTATCTGTGACATTATTAAGTGGATCCTTACACTTGAGGGAGTTTGCTGTGGTCAGAAGCTCCCAGTATTTTTCCAAAATATGTGTTTTTCCCCACCCAGGGACCTCAGGTCTTATCCTTTCCCTCTTTGCCTATTTTATCATATATATCCTTATCATATTTAAGACCATTTTCAAAATACTTTAATGGGTGTTGGTTTTTTAAATATAATTTTCATCACTTTCACTGGGTATCAGTCAGTGGGGCTCCTCAGGCTGTCATGATAGAAGTGAATCTTCCATTATTTCTTCATAGTGTTTCTCCCCCATTCTCTTTCTCCTCTTCTTCTGGGACTTTGGTTACATATAGGATAGATTTTTTTCCCCACTATGTCCCATTAGTCTCTTATAGCCTTTTCTACATTATTTATCCTGTTGCCTATCTGTTTCTTAGTGTGACAGAGGTTAGCACCAGTTCAGAGTCTTTAGCCAATAACTCCAAGAAGGTCTTGATATTTCCTTTTCCCTAGTACACAGTTACCCTAAAAAAAAAATATCTGCAGGTCCCATTGGGACAGGTTTGATGGAAGATTTATAGTATACACCAGTGGCTTCAAGGTCCTAACTTAAATGTACCGTCCTTCCATTTAGTTGGGTAAGAAGTTGAGAAACCTCACTACAGCAACTCAAATTAGACTTTCCAGCAGACCTAGAATTTTTTTCTGCCTGAATATGTTGAGCAACATCCTATAGACTGGCCAATTATTTCACTTTTTGCAATGCTCTGGTTAGCCCTCAACACAGATCCCTGTGGGTCAAACATCCTCTACTTAGCATTTCATTCTTGTGGCTTACTGTGGTTATTGTACTCACCTTGTCTTATACCATTAAGCACTGTCACCTGACCTCCACCACTCTAGGATCCCTTCAATTCACATTAAGATCAAGTAGCCGAGGAGAGAGGGAAGATGGCAGCATAGGAGGACGCTGGGCTCACCGCGCGTCCTGCTGATCACTTAGATTCCACCTACACCTGCCTAAATAACCCAGAAAACCGCCAGAGGATTAGCAGAACGGAGTCGCCAGAGCCAAGTGCAGACGAGAGGCCCACGGAAGAGGGTAGGAAGGGCGGCGAGGCTGTGCACGCTCCACGGACTGGCGGGAGAAAGCCAGGGCGGAGGGGCGGCTCGCCGGCCAAGCAGAGCCCCCGAGTCTGGCTTGCAAAAAGCGGAGGGGCCTGACGGACTGTGTTCCGACAGCAAGCGCGACTTAGCGGCTGGGAGGTCATAAGTTAACAGCTCTGCTCAGAAAGCGGGAAGGCTGGAGGACAAAGGGAAGGAGAGCTGCTGAGCCCCCTGACGACAGAGCTCAGTTTGGTGGGGAACAAAGGCGCTCGCCAGCGCCATCTCCCCGCCCATCCCCCAGCCAAAATCCTAAAGAGAACCAGTTCCTGCCAGGGAACTTGCTCGCTCTGCACAAACACCCAACTCTGCGCTTCTGCGGAGCCAAACCTCCGGCAGCGGATCTGACTCCCTGCTGCTGCCACAGGGCCCCTCCTGAAGTGGATCACCTAAGGAGAAGCA
>NW_024413283.1:0-1263 GCF_014898765.1 Herpailurus yagouaroundi | reverse complement strand
TTATATGGCAACAAATTGGACAACCTGGAAGAAATGGACAAATTCCTAAACACCCACACTCTTCCAAAACTCAATCAGGAGGAAATAGAAAGCCTGAACAGACCGATAAGCAGCGAAGAAATTGAATTGGTTATCAAAAATCTCCCAACAAATAAGAGTCCAGGACCAGATGGCTTCCCAGGGGAGTTCTACCAGATGTTTAAAGCAGAGATAATACCTATCCTTCTCAAGCTATTCCAAGAAATAGAAAGGGAAGGAAAACTTCCAGACTCATTCTATGAAGCCAGTATTCCTTTGATTCCTAAACCGGACAGAGACCCAGGAAAAAAAGAGAAGTACAGGCCAATATCCCTGATAAATATGGATGCAAAAATTATCAATAAGATACTAGCAAATCGAATTCAACAGCATATAAAAAGAATGATTCACCTTGATCAAGTGGGATTCATTCCTGGGATGCAGGGCTGGTTCAAAATTCGCAAATCAATCAACGTGATACATCACATTAATAAAAAAAAAAAGAGAAGAACCATATGATCCTGTCAATCAATGCAGAAAAGGCCTTTGACAAAATCCACCACCCTTTCTTAATAAAAACGCTTGAGAAAGTCGGGATAGAAGGAACATACTTAAAGATCATAAAAGCCATTTATGAAAACCCCACAGCTAACATCATCCTCCATGGGGAAAAACTGAGAGCTTTTTCCCTGAGATCAGGAACACGACAGGGATACCCACTCTCACCGCTGTTGTTTCACATAGTGTTGGAAGTTCTAGCATCTGCAATCAGACAACAAAAGGAAATCAAAGGCATCAAAATTGGCAAAGATGAAGTCAAGCTTTTGCTTTTTGCAGATGACATGATATTATACATAGAAAATCCGATAGACTCCACCAAAAGTCTGCTAGAACTGATACATGAATTCAGCAAAGTTGCAGGATACAAAATCAATGTACAGAAATCAGTTGCATTCTTATACACTAACAATGAAGCAACAGAAAGACAAATAAAGAAACTGATCCCGTTCACAATTGCACCAAGAAGCATAAAATACCTAGGAATAAACCTAACCAAAGATGTAAAAGATCTGTATGCTGAAAACTATAGAAAGCTTATGAAGGAAATTGAAGAAGATTTAAAGAAATAGAAAGACATTCCCTGCTCATGGATTGGAAGAATAAATATTGTCAAAATGTCAATACTACCCAAAGCTATCTACACATTCAATGCAATCCCAATCAAAATTGCACCAGCATTCTTCT
>NW_024413282.1:0-1306 GCF_014898765.1 Herpailurus yagouaroundi | reverse complement strand
TCTTTCTGGCCTGCCAAGTTTCAAAAGAGAGATCAGTCACGAGTCTTATAGGTCTCCCTTTATATGTGAGGGCACGTTTACCCCTTGCTGCTTTCAGAATTTTCTCTTTATCCTTGTATTTTGCCAGTTTCACTATGATATGTCGTGCAGAAGATCGATTCAAGTTACGTCTGAAGGGAGTTCTCTGTGCCTCTTGGATTTCAATGCCTTTTTCCTTCCCCACTTCAGGGAAGTTCTCAGCTATTATTTCTTCAAGTACCCCTTCAGCACCTTTCCCTCTCTCTTCCTCCTCTGGGATACCAATTATGCGTATATTATTTCTTTTTAGTGTATCACTTAGTTCTCTAATTTTCCCCTCATACTCCTGGATTTTTTTATCTCTCTTTTTCTCAGCTTCCTCTTTTTCCATAACTTTATCTTCTAGTTCACCTATTCTCTCCTCTGCCTCTTCAATCCGAGCCGTGGTGGTTTCCATTTTGTTATGCATTTCGTTTAAAGCGTTTTTCAGCTCCTCGTGACTGTTCCTTAGTCCCTTGATCTCTGTAGCAAGAGATTCTCTGCTGTCAGCTATACTGTTTTCAAGCCCAGCGATTAATTTTATGACTATTATTCTAAATTCACTTTCTGTTATATTATTTAAATCCTTTTTGATCAGCTCATTAGCTGTTGTTATTTCCTGGAGATTCTTCTGAGGGGAATTCTTCCGCTTGGTCATTTTGGATAGTCCCTGGCGTGGTGAGGACCTGCAGGGCACTTCCCCTGTGCTGTGGTGTATAACTGGAGTTGGTGGGCGGAGCCGCAGTCAGACCTGATGTCTGCCCCCAGCCCACCGCTGGGGCCACAGTCAGACTGGTGCGTGCCTTCTCTTCCCCTCTCCTAGGGGCGGGATTCACTGTGGGGTGGGGTGGCCTGTCTGGGCTACTTGCACACTGCCAGGCTTGTGATGCTGGGGATCTGGCGTCTTAGCTGGGGTGGGTAGGCAAGGTGCACAGGGGCAGGAGGGGCAGGCTTAGCTTGCTTCTCCTTAGGTGATCCACTTCAGGAGGGGCCCTGTGGCAGCAGCAGGGAGTCAGATCCGCTGCCGGAGGTTTGGCTCCGCAGAAGCGCAGAGTTGGGTGTTTGCGCGGAGCGAGCAAGTTCCCTGGCAGGAACTGGTTCTCTTTGGGATTTTGGCTGGGGGATGGGCGGGGAAGATGGCGCTGGCGAGCGCCTTTGTTCCCCACCAAACTGAGCTCTGTCGTCCGGGGGCTCAGCAGCTTTCCTTCCCTTTGTCCTCCAGCCTTCCCGCTTTCTGAGCAGAGCTGTT
>NW_024413281.1:0-2653 GCF_014898765.1 Herpailurus yagouaroundi | reverse complement strand
AGGGTTGATGGGGGGTGGGAGGGAGGAGAGGGTGGGTGATGGGTATTGAGGAGGGCACCTTTTGGGATGAGCACTGGGTGTTGTATGGAAACCAATTTGACAATAAATTTCATATATAAATAAAAAAAATAAAAATAAACTTAGAACTTCTTTTCCCAGGGAAAAAAAGAAAAGAAACATCACCCTTTGTATCTGTTAATGAAATATAGATCTAGGTATTAATATTTAAGAGGATCCAAAAACCTGAGTGAAAGGCAGATGGGAAATTTCATAGTGAATGGATCAGGTTGAAAACATCTGAACCCAAGGATACATCGCAAAGACAGAGGAGGCAAGACATCAAGACACAATGATGCTCATGATATAACACTACAAGAAATTAAACCACACATCTGAGGTACTCTTTCTTAAAAACCAGAATCTGAGCAGGACTCTGTATCTAATTACCAACTTGAAGGAAACAAGAGGGACCAGAGGAACAGAATATACGACACAATAGAGATACAATCACATAATCCAGAATGGGGCAGAGATCCAGTTTGTGAAGTTAATCAGTGGAACATGAAAATGATAAGAGGACGTTTAGAAGAAAAGAGACCTAAGAGCTGACATCAATTTATATAAAACCACAATGAGATATCACCAAAGGCTGTAAGAACCAAATGAAAAAGATGGAAAATGCTAAATTGTCTAAGGTACAGTAACTGTATTGTTGTCTTTTTGCTTTTATAATTATCATCTTCTCACTTTTCTTAAAAAAAATACCCTCCACACATGCAAAAATGCTTACTGAAGCATATTCTTCACTGCTAACACAAATTCAACGGAGTGAATGTTAAGATTTAACTGGCTTTAAGGGGTAAACGTGCCCTCACATATAAAGGGAGACCTATAAGACTCGTGACTGATCTCTCTTTTGAAACTTGGCAGGCCAGAAAGTATTGGCACGAGATCTTCAGTGTGCTAGACAGAAAAAATATGCAGCTGAGAATCCTTTATCCAGCAACTCTGTCATTTAGAATAGAAGGAGAGATAAAGGTCTTCCCAAACAAACAAAAACTGAAGGAATTCGTCAGCACTAAACCAGCCCTACAAGAGATCCTAAGGGGGACCCTGTGAGACAAAGTACCAGAGACATCACTACAAGCATAAAACATACAGACATCACAATGACTCTAAACCCATATCTTTCTATAATAACACTGAATGTAAATGGAATAAATGCGCCAACCAAAAGACAGAGGGTATCAGAATGGATAAAAAAACAAGACCCATCTATTTGCTGTCTACAAGAGACTCATTTTAGACCTGACGACACCTTTAGATTGAGAGTGAGGGGATGGAGAACTATTTATCATGCTACTGGAAGCCAAAAGAAAGCTGGAGTAGCCATACTTCTATCAGACAAACTAGACTTTAAATGAAAGGCTGTAACAAGAGATGAAGAAGGACATTATATAATAGTGACAGGGTCTATCCATCAGGAAGAGCTAACAATTACTTTAACACCCCACTTACAGAAATGGATAGATCATCTAGACACACGGTCAATAAAGAAACAAGGGCCCTGAATGAGACATTGGATCAGATGGACTTGACAGATATATTTAGAACTCTGCATCCCAAAGCAACAGAATATCCTTTCTTCTCGAGTGCACATGGAACATTCTCCAAGATAGATCATATACTGGGTCACAAAACAGCCCTTCGTAAGTTTACAAGAATTGAAATCATACCATGCATACTTTCAGACCACAATGCTATGAAGCTTGAAATCAACCACAGAAAAAAGTCTGGAAAACCTCCAAAAGCATGGAGGTTAAAGAACACCCTACTAAAGAATGAGTGGGTTGGGGCGCCTGGGTGGCGCAGGCGGTTAAGCGTCCGACTTCAACCAGGTCACGATCTCGCGGTCCGTGAGTTCGAGCCCCGCATCAGGCTCTGGGCTGATGGCTCAGAGCCTGGAGCCTGTTTCCGATTCTGTGTCTCCCTCTCTCTCTGCCCCTTCCCCGTTCATGCTCTGTCTCTCTCTGTCCCAAAAATAAATAAACGTTGAAAACAAATTAAAAAAAAAAAAAAAGAATGAGTGGGTCAACCAGGCAATTCGAGAAGAAATTAAAAAATATATGGAAACAAACGAAAATGAAAAGACAACAATCCAAATGCTTTGGGACGCAGTGAAGGCAGTCCTGAGAGGAAAATACATTGCAATCCAGGCCTATCTCCAGAAACAAGAAAAATCCCAAATACAAAATCTAACAGCACACCTGAAGGAAATAGAAGCAGAAAAGCAAAGACAGCCTAAACCCAGCAGAAGAAGAGAAATAATAAAGATCAGAGCATAAATAAACACTATAGAATCTAAAAAAACTGTAGAGCAGATCAACAAAACCAAGAGTTGGTTTTTTGAAAAAATAAACAAAATTGACAAACCTCTAGCCAGGCTTCTCAAAAAGAAAAGGGAGATGACCCAAATAGATAAAATCATGAATGAAAATGGAATGATTACAACCAATCCCTCAGAGATACAATTATCAGGGAATACTATGAAAAATTATATGCCAACAAATTGGACAACCTGGAAGAAATGGACAAATTCCTGAACGCCCACACTCTTCCAAAACTCAATCAGGAGGAAATAGAAAGCTTGAAC
>NW_024413280.1:0-1270 GCF_014898765.1 Herpailurus yagouaroundi | reverse complement strand
GCAGAACGGAGTCGCCGGAGCCAAGCGCAGACGAGAGGCCCACGGAAAAGGGTAGGAAGGGCGGCGAGGCGGTGCGCGCTCCACGGACTGGCAGGAGGAAGCCGGGGCAGAGGGGCGGCTCGCCGGCCAAGCAGAGCCACCGAGTCTGGCTTGCAAAAAGCGGAGGGGCCTGACGGACTGTGTTCTGACAGCAAGCGCGAATTAGCGTCTGGGAGGTCATAAGTTAACAGCTCTGCTCAGAAAGCGGGAAGGCTGGAGGACAAAGGGAAGGAGAGCTGCTGAGCCCCCTGACGACAGAGCTCAGTTTGGTGGGGAACAAAGGCGCTCGCCAGCGACATCTCCCCCGCCCATCCCCCAGCCAAAATCCCAAAGAGAACCAGTTCCTGCCAGGGAACTTGCTCCGCGCAAACACCCAACTCTGCGCTTCTGCGGAGCCAAACCTCCGGCAGCGGATCTGACTCCCTGCTGCTGCCACAGGGCCCCTCCTGAAGTGGATCACCTAAGGAGAAGCAAGGTAAGCCTGCCCCTCCTGCCCCCGTGCACCTTGCCTACCCACCCCAGCTAAGACGCCAGATCCCCAGCATCACAAGCCTGGCAGTGTGCAAGTAGCCCAGACAGGCCACCCCACCCCACAGTGAATCCCGCCCCTAGGAGAGGGGAAGAGAAGGCATGCACCAGTCTGACTGTGGCCCCAGCAGTGGGCTGGGGGCAGACATCAGGTCTGACTGCGGCTCCGCCCACCAACTCCAGTTATACACCTCAGCACAGGGGAAGTGCCCTGCAGGTCCTCACCACGCCAAGGACTATCCAAAATGACCAAGCGGAAGAATTCCCCTCAGAAGAATCTCCAGGAAATAACAACAGCTAATGAGCTGATCAAAAAGGATTTAAATAATATAACAGAAAGTGAATTTAGAATAATAGTCATAAAATTAATCGCTGGGCTTGAAAACAGTATAGCTGACAGCAGAGAATCTCTTGCTACAGAGATCAAGGGACTAAGGAACAGTCACGAGGAGCTGAAAAACGCTTTAAACGAAATGCATAACAAAATGGAAACCACCACGGCTCGGAGTGAAGAGGCAGAGGACAGAATAGGTGAACTAGAAGATAAAGTTATGGAAAAAGAGGAAGCTGAGAAACAGAGAGATAAAAAAATCCAGGATCATGAGGGGAAAATTAGAGAACTAAGTGATACACTAAAAAGAAATAATATACGCATCATTGGTATCCCAGAGGAGGAAGAGAGAGGGAAAGGTGCTGAAGGGGT
>NW_024413279.1:0-1503 GCF_014898765.1 Herpailurus yagouaroundi | reverse complement strand
CAGCACAGGGGAAGTGCCCTGCAGGTCCTCACCACGCCAGGGACTATCCAAAATGACCAAGCGGAAGAATTCCCCTCAGAAGAATCTCCAGGAAATAACAACAGCTAATGAGCTGATCAAAAAGGATTTAAAGAATATAACAGAAAGTGAATTTAGAATAATAGTCATAAAATTAATCGCTGGGCTTGAAAACAGTATAGCTAACAGCAGAGAATCTCTTGCTACAGAGATCAAGGGACCAAGGAACAGTCACGAGGAGCTGAAAAACGCTTTAAATGAAATGCATAACAAAATGGAAACCACCACAGCTCGGATTGAAGAGGCAGAGGACAGAATAGGTGAACTAGAAGATACAGTTATGGAAAAAGAGGAAGCTGAGAAAAAGAGAGATAAAAAAATCCAGGAGTATGAGGGGAAAATTAGAGAACTAAGTGATACACTAAAAAGAAATAATATACGCATCATTGGTATCCCAGAGGAGGAAGAGAGAGGGAAAGGTGCTGAAGGGGTACTTGAAGAAATAATAGCTGAGAACTTCCCTGAAGTGGGGAAGGAAAAAGGCATTGAAATCCAAGAGGCACAGAGAACTCCCTTCAGACGTAACTTGAATCGATCTTCTGCACGACATATCATAGTGAAACTGGCAAAATACAAGGATAAAGAGAAAATTCTGAAAGCAGCAAGGGGTAAACGTGCCCTCACATATAAAGGGAGACCTATAAGACTCGTGACTGATCTCTCTTTTGAAACTTGGCAGGCCAGAAAGAGTTGGCACGAGATTTTCAGTGTGCTAGACAGAAAAAATATGCAGCCGAGAATCCTTTATCCAGCAAGCCTGTCATTTAGAATAGAACGAGAAATAAAGGTCTTCCCAAACAAACAAAAACTGAAGGAATTTGTCACCACTAAACCAGCCCTACAAGAGATCCTAAGGGGGACCCTGTGAGACAAAGTACCAGAGACATCACTACAAGCGTAAAACATACAGACATCACAATGACTCTAAACCCATATCTTTCTATAATAACACTGAATGTAAATGGATTAAATGCGCCAACCAAAAGACATAGGGTATCAGAATGGATAAAAAAACAAGACCCATCTATTTGCTGTCTACAGGAGACTCATTTTAGACCTGAGGACACCTTTAGATTGAGAGTGAGGGGATGGAGAACTATTTATCATGCTACTGGAAGCCAAAAGAAAGCTGGAGTAGCCATACTTATATCAGACAAACTAGACTTTAAATTAAAGGCTATAATAAGAGATGAAGAAGGACATTAAATAATAGTGACAGGGTCTATCCATCAGGAAGAGCTAACAATTATAAATGTCTATGCGCCGAATACCGGAGCGCCCAAATATATAAAACAATTACTCATAAACACAAGCAACCTTATTGATAAGAATGTGGTAATTGCAGGGGACTTTAACACCCCACTTACAGAAATGGATAGATCATCTAGACACACGGTCAATAAAGAAACAAGGGCCCTGAATGAG
>NW_024413278.1:0-8185 GCF_014898765.1 Herpailurus yagouaroundi | reverse complement strand
TAAGGTTGCTTGTGTTTATGAGTAATTGTTTTATATATTTGGGCGCTCCGGTATTCGGCGCATAGACATTTATAATTGTTAGCTCTTCCTGATGGATAGACCCTGTCACTATTATATAATGTCCTTCTTCATCTCTTGTTACAGCCTTTAATTGAAAGTCTAGTTTGTCTGATATAAGTATGGCTACTCCAGCTTTCTTTTGGCTTCCAGTAGCATGATAAATAGTTCTCCATCCCCTCACTCTCAATCTAAAGGTGTCCTCAGGTCTAAAATGAGTCTCTTGTAGACAGCAAATAGATGGGTCTTGTTTTTTTATCCATTCTGATACCCTATGTCTTTTGGTTGGCGCATTTAATCCATTTACATTCAGTGTTATTATAGAAAGATATGGGTTTAGAGTCATTGTGATGTCTGTATGTTTTATGCTTGTAGTGATGTCTCTGGTACTTTGTCTCACAGGGTCCCCCTTAGGATCTCTTGGAGGGCTGGTTTAGTGGTGACAAATTCCTTCAGTTTTTGTTTGTTTGGGAAGACCTTTATCTCTCCTTCTATTGTAAATGAGAGACTTGCTTGATAAAGGATTCTCGGCTGCATAGTTTTTCTGTCTAGCACACTGAAAATGTCGTGCCAATTCTTTCTGGCCTGCCAAGTTTCAAAAGAGAGATCAGTCACGAGTCTTATAGGTCTCCCTTTATATGTGAGGGCACGTTTACCCCTTGCTGCTTTCAGAATTTTCTCTTTACCCTTGTATTTTGCCAGTTTCACTATGATATGTCGTGCAGAAGATCGATTCAAGTTACGTCTGAAGGGAGTTCTCTGTGCCTCTTGGATTTCAATGCCTTTTTCCTTCCCCACTTCAGGGAAGTTCTCAGCTATTATTTCTTCAAGTACCCCTTCAGCACCTTTCCCTCTCTCTTCCTCCTCTGGGATACCAATTATGCGTATATTATTTCTTTTTAGTGTATCACTTAGTTCTCTAATTTTCCCCTCATACTCCTGGACTTTTTTATCTCTCTTTTTCTCAGCTTCCTCTTTTTCCATAACTTTATCTTCTAGTTCACCTCTTCTCTCCTCTGCCTCTTCAATCCGAGCCGTGGTGGTTTCCATTTTGTTATGCATTTCGTTTAAAGCGTTTTTCAGCTCCTCGTGACTGTTCCTTAGTCCCTTGATCTCTGTAGCAAGAGATTCTCTGCTGTCAGCTATACTGTTTTCAAGCCCAGCGATTAATTTTATGACTATTATTCTAAATTCACTTTCTGTTATATTATTTAAATCCTTTTTGATCAGCTCATTAGCTGTTGTTATTTCCTGGAGATTCTTCTGAGGGGAATTCTTCCGCCTGGTCATTTTGGATAGTCCCTGGCGTGGTTAGGACCTGCAGGGTACTTCCCCTGTGCTGTGGTGTATAACTGGAGTTGGTGGGCAGAGTCGCAGTCAGACCTGATGTCTGCCCCCAGCCCACCGCTGGGGCCACAGTCAGACTGGTGCGTGCCTTCTCTTCCCCTCTCCTAGGGGCGGGATTCACTGTGGGGTGGGGTGGCTTGTCTGGGCTACTTGCACACTGCCAGGCTTGTGATGCTGGGGATCTGGCGTCTTAGCTGGGGTGGGTAGGCAAGGTGCACAGGGGCAGGAGGGGCAGGCTTAGCTTGCTTCTCCTTAGGTGATCCACTTCAGGAGGGGCCCTGTGGCAGCAGGAGGGAGTCAGATCCGCTGCCGGAGTTTTGGCTCCGCAGAAGCGCAGAGTTGGGTGTTTGCGCGGAGCGAGCAAGTTCCCTGGCAGGAACTGGTTCTCTTTGGGATTTTGGCTGGGGGATGGGCGGGGAAGATGGCGCTGGCGAGCGCCTTTGTTCCCCACCAAACTGAGCTCTGTCGTCCGGGGGCTCAGCAGCTTTCCTTCCCTTTGTCCTCCAGCCTTCCCGCTTTCTGAGCAGAGCTGTTAACTTATGACCTCCCAGCCGCTAAGTCGCGCTTGCTGTCGGAACACAGTCCGTCAGGCCCCTCCGCTTTTTGCAAGCCAGACTCGGGGGCTCTGCTTGGCCGGCGAGCCACCCCTCCGCCCCGGCTCCCTCCCGCCAGTCCGTGGAGTGTGCACCGCCTCGCCGCCCTTCCTACCCTCTTCCGTGGGCTTCTCGTCTGCGCTTGGCTCCCGCGACTCCGTTCTGCTAATCCTCTGGCGGTTTTCTGGGTTATTTAGGCAGGTGTAGGTGGAATCTAAGTGATCAGCAGGACGCGCGGTGAGCCCAGTGTCCTCCTACGCCGCCATCTTCCCTCTCCCTGTCCTGGTTTTAAAGACTGGCAGTCCCACATCCTGGGAACCCGCCAATCCCTCTACCAGATCTACAACTTTATTTTTAAATTAGCATTTATTTTCTTTGAGTTTGAACTTGCCATCAACTCAAAGTTCTTCCAAAAATTAACTTAGTTTCTAAATTTTCTAAACTTTTTAATTTTAACAACAGTTTTATTTTTAAGCCTTCCAGTAGGTTAGGTGTTTAATAAATATACAAGTCACATAAAGGCCACCATGATTTTCCAACTGGCTGGGCTGTTGGTGGCTTTTGGAAGTTTTATTATTTGTCAAAGATCCTCCAATATCCATCTGGCCCACAGATAGCCAAGTCTCCTGAAAGAAGTGTTGATAGAGCCCAAGGGGAAAGTTGTAATTCATTCTGGAAAGGTAACCCAGCTGTCTGAGTCCCCTGGGCTTCCTATAGATGCCAAATGAGTTCCTAGCCTCGTAATCCCATCTGTGATCTAAATGTATCCAGAACCTACCCACTCGTCTCCTCCTCTTGACTAATGTGCTCACAGAGATGTATTTTTTCCTAAGATATAAGGGTTGCCTTCAGAACTATCAGAGATCATGCTTGTCATCTTTTTCACCATCATAAAAAGTGATAAGATAATACATAATAATGATATAATAATAGTTTTACCATTTATAAAGCATTTACTCTGTGCAGGCTTTGTGCCAGCTATCTTATATGTGTTGTATCATTTAATGTTTTTAATGATATATAAAAGTCATACCACAAAGTTCATCATGTTACACTTGAGGAAACCAAGATTTAGAGAGGTTAAGTGATTTGCCAGTTTCCCACAGTATGTAAGTGGTAGAGCTGAGAGTCCAAGGCCCCCTTCCTAGTCCCCAAACCCATGCATCTCTTTCTACCTCCCTGATGGTCTTTAATATGTACCATGCTCCATTAACATTTTCCCTAATAGGGAAAACAGAAAACTGTAACTTTCTCCTTTCTCTCTTCTACATCCTGCTCTCTGCTCTTTTGTCCCTCAAGGGATTGTTTTGCTGTCCCTAGCAACCACCTTCTTCCTGCCCACACCTCCTTCATACACACACTAATTACAGCACACAGTTCCCCTGTCAAAATCTGCTCTCAGCTCCTGATAGTAATTTGCATTGAAGGTCTAAAAGACTTATAACTTCTTAATTTGTTATACCATCTTAGGACTACTTTTGTTTAATAATAAACCATTATTTAGCATAGTGATATAAACAACACTTTGGCAGTAAGCTTGGATTTTAAGTTCCGCTCTGGTTTCCCCATGCTAAATGTGTTACTCTGGACAGGGAACCTCTATTATCCTCAGTTTTCTTAGCTGTAAGATGGACTCAGTAATGCTATATACATCAAAGGACGTTTATGAGGGCTAAACTGAACATACATGCTAAATGTATAATACAATGCCTTGAAACAGAGCACATGTTCAATAAATGGGAATAGTTACTTTGATGGCATGTGTGAAAGAGTAGAATGGGGAATTATAGAGAACCCATCAAGTTGTATGGCCTAGAATCTCCCTAGGCTGCCTGCCCACAAGGCAAGCTTTGATTAAAAAAAAAAAAAAAAGCATTTATTACATGAAGAAGTGAATGATAGTATGCCAGGTAGTATACCAATCAAGTTGAATAGCTCTTGCAAATTCTTGCCAGTTTAATCAACTAAAAGCATAAAGATCACTTTTGGCACTAAATCTCTGACCGCTTTCCTCACAGCAATCAGAGCATTTCTCTCTTTAAGAAACTACAGTGATTCCCCGTTGTCATCAAGGAGCAAAATTTCGCTTGACCTGTAGGATATTGAGCATATTCAGAAGTTGCCCAATGTCAGGATGGGTCTGACCTGCCTGAGATCAAATAGTCCTGCCAGACCTGTGTGGTTGTAGAAAGGCAAAAGGCCCACATATAGTTAGCAGGTTGAGATGAAAATTTGGAATATAGATTTCAAGCCAGGTTATCAGTTTAGAGCTTAATTTGATTCTGACATCCTATCCAAACATGGACAGGATGAGCAATCAGCAGAGTTTCAAACAGCAGGATGTCCCTATGCAATCTAAGAGCAAATACCAGAGACCTCAACTTGACTAATAATAATAGTTGCCATTAATAATTTACCATATTCCAGACATTTTGCTAAAGGCTTTACTCTGAATTAATTATCTCATTTAACTATGGTAATCTTATAAAGGTAGGGGCGCCTGGGTGGCTCAATGAGTTAAACATCCAACTTCAGCTCAGGTCATGATCTCATGGTTTGCGGGTTCGAACCCTGCGTTGGGGTCTGTGCTGAGAGCTCAGAGCCTGGAGCCTGCTTCAGATTCTGTGTCTCCATCTCTCTCTGCCCCTCCCCTGCTTATGCTCTGTCTCTCTCTCTCTCAAAATTAAATGAGCTTAGAAATATTTTTATAATCTTATAAAGGTAAATAGTATTATCCTCCCCATTTTAAAAGTGAAGGAAACAAAGGATTGCAGAGCTAGAGAGTGGTGAGGCTGGGAATAGATGCCAGATCCAGCTGATTCCAACATACATGCCCTCAACCACTATACTATATTAATGCCTCCCAGAAGACTAGAGTGCCTTTGGTAACCACAGGCCAGACAATTGGAGATTTAGGCACAAGGATTAAATGATCCCAGCAATAAAGCTGACTTGCTGTTTAGCCAGAGAATTATTGAAGGGAGGCTCATGGTATTTTTCTACTGTGTGGTGACAGGAGTTGGCCAAGAGTCTGAGGTGTGGCTGAGGCTATCAGGGAGGAGCTAAGAGAGATTCTGGGTTAGACTGAGGCAGGCTACTGCAGGGATTTTTCAGGATTTTATTTCTTTTGCTGCTGTATACAAGTTCACTTTGTCCTATAGATGTGTCCTGGAAATTTTGTCTTTAATGCCTCATGTATTCTCATTTTCAGTGATCACAAATAGAATTATAGTTCTTTAAATTTATTATCTGCTTCCCTTGACCTATAAAGAAAGTAGAACAAGCAAGAGGAGATGGCTTTCTTCCTTAAAGACCTCTGTAAACTTCTGGTAAATTAAATGACAATTCTTGGAGTCTGGGAGCTACAGAAATAGCCTCAGCAGGAAATTGCTGAAGAGTGTGTGACAGTGTCAAGTAGGTGGCCTCTATTGGAAACCACCTTGGTCCTTTTGGAGGATGGAGATAATGCTGTGAGCTACCTCTGAATGTTTTCTTCCCTCCAGTAGTCAGTGGGAGGAGGAAAGAATGATGGTATATGAGGCCCCACTGTTTACTGTAGATGCAATCCTGGAATCCAAAGAAGATTGCTTCCTTAACAACAATATTATAATTGGAGCTATATTTCAGATCAAGGACACCATATTAAATAAATTAAAAAATATGACCAACAATATGTCATATTAGCAAAGATACAATTACAGTAGGACTATAATAATTCTAAATAATAAAATTAAGGCATATGCCTTTTAAGGGCATAGATACACTGTACATAATGATTATAAGAGGGGCCTCTGCTGTATCATCTTTTTCACCGAAATATAAAGTGCCACTTAAAATAAACAATAAAATACACATTGACTAAACGTTTTATAAACATTTTTTTCGCCTTCTTAGAGTGTAACTTTAAAGTGTTTTCCAAAGTAAATTTTCCCCACAGAGCCATTTATAAAATGAAACTCCACAATCACCCAGATATTGTTCAAACCATTTCCAAATGTGTCTCAAAAATTAATACCAGCAATTTCCCTTCCTAATCTATTTTCTCTGAATTTTGGCAATATGTATCAATAGTCTTAAAAATGTTCACAGCCTCTGACCCAGTAATTTCACTCTTATAAATTTAATTGAAGAAAATAAGCAAAACAGTGCAGAAAGATTTATGAATGAAAATATTCATCAGAGCCCTGTTTATAACAGTGAAACCATGGAAAAGAACTCAATGTCATATAATATGGAAATGGTTAAGTAAAGAAGTAAGGTATATCCCTTGCAGTGGAATATCATATACTCATTAACCTGATGTTTCTTTGAAGAATGACTCGGAAAAATGCTCATGATATATTGTTAAGTGATAATTATGGAAAACAAGTATTTATACAGTGTTATCACGAGTTTTTAACAAGAATAATTATAATACATACCCAACTTTTTCAAAAGATTAAAAGAACATTAATATTATGGGGGAAACATTGGACAGGCAGTGGGGAGGAGCCCTCAAAAAAGACTGAGGAAGTATACAGAAATAAGGTGTTAATGAGAGCTGAAGGAACAAGGTGACAGCCAAGTAGGGTTTCTTGGCAAAAGGCCTGCTGCATCTATTCTGTGAATGAGAGGGAAGACTCAAGCATAGGGACCGATCATCCTACAGTACCGAGGACAAAGGAGTTTTCCAAGACATGGGACTTTAAGTGTTAAAACTGGGAAATTCCTGTGCATACCGAAGAAAATAGCCTGGGAGATGGGTAGTGTCATGACCAAAGTCATGCAGGAAGCAGAACACCAGAGTGGGCATTCAAAGGGCTTAATTAGACTCCCTGCTCTGTTGCCTATTAGCAAGATATTTAAATTGAGGCTTAGCTGAAGCTATAAACACTTATCTTGCTTGTTCACCATGTTGTTATGCAGACCAAATTCAATTATTCACAAATACAAGGGATTATCAGTAACCAGAAACATGGACTAGGCACATACGACATTGCTTTGAGCACAGTTCTAAGATCAGGAAAGTATTAATAATTCCAAATTTGTAGAATTGTGGTGAAGTCTCAGCAACAGTATATGTTTAAGTACATGGGAACAAAGTTTGTCTTCTAATCAACACTTATTAAACATTTGCTCAGCAAAATACATAAATATATAAATAATACATGAATACATATATACATAAATACATAAATAAACATTAGCTCTGATGATTATGTGTTGTTGACTATATGTCTCAATTTGAAAATAGATTATGGGGATCCCATGCCACCTAATAGCAGCTCTGTGAGACAGGTACGTCCATTAATGCTCCTGTTTTACAGATGGGAAAATTGTGGCTTAGAGATTCCCTTTCCTAAGTTTATACATCAGTAAGTGACAGGGCCTTTTGTCTCCCAGTCCAGCACTCTTTTCCACTTCACTAAATAGAGGCCACAATTCTGTGGGGTATTTTGTTACCAATCCACAGAGAATTTCAGGATCCTTTAGAAAGGCTGTGAAACAATTAGAAGGTCTGCAGGACACCTCTCACGGGGTAAATGTTTTACCACCAGTTCTGGGTAAGGAGGTAGAGGGGCCCTGATTTGTAGCATGTGCAGATATCCATGTCATAAATATTCCCACTATGGCTGATTTCAAATTGCCAATATGAGTGGCTTCTGTGAACTGGCCAGTGCAGGCCAGTTCCAGCATGCCACTAGAAGCAGAATATTAACTTTGAGTTTATATAAATTTCTTGAGTTTATATAAGTTCAGTGAGAATTAAGGTATGGGCATTATTCAAGGAGCTTAGTTTTCATATGTGAAAAAGGTAGGCAAAGGGAACACAACGTGTTAGCACACTCCAGATGATGGGACGATTTAAGGGAAGACCCAGAAGAACAGAGGAGTTTCTGGTTACTGTCCAGGTCTGCTGACAAGTTCAAGTCTGGCCTCTCATGAAACCTCTCAATAAAACCAAAACTAACAACTATAATAGGGATTAGAGAAACTTTTTTTCCCTTACTTGTCACAAGCTTTTTGTTTTCCCACCAACGTTCTATTTTGAACATTTTCAAACCTTAAGAAAAGTCACAGTGGAACAATGAACACACACACACACACACACACACACATATGTGTATATATATGTATATACACACAGACATATATATATATGTGAGTGTGTGAGTGTATGTATATATATATATATATATATATATATA
>NW_024413277.1:0-1049 GCF_014898765.1 Herpailurus yagouaroundi | reverse complement strand
ATCCATCAGGAAGAGCTAACAATTATAAATGTCTATGCGCCGAATACTGGAGCCCCCAAATATATAAAACAATTACTCATAAACATAAGCAACCTTATTGATAAGAATGTGGTAATTTCAGGGGACTTTAACACCCCACTTACAGAAATGGATAGATCATCTAGACACACGGTCAATAAAGAAACAAGGGCCCTGAATGAGAAATTGGATCAGATGGACTTGACAGATATATTCAGAACTCTGCATCCCAAAGCAACAGAATATACTTTCTTCTCGAGAGCACATGGAACATTCTCCAAGATAGATCATATACTGGGTCACAAAACAGCCCTTCATAAGTTTACAAGAATTGAAATCATACCATGCATACTTTCAGACCACAATGCTATGAAGCTTGAAATCAAACACAGAAAAAAGTCTGGAAAACCTCCAAAAGCATGGAGGTTAAAGAACACCCTACTAACGAATGAGTGGGTCAACCAGGCAATTAGAGAAGAAATTAAAAAATATATGGAAACAAACGAAAATGAAAACACAACAATCCAAACGCTTTGGGATGCAGCGAAGGCAGTCCTGAGAGGAAAATATATTGCAATCCAGGCCTATCTCAAGAAACAAGAAAAATCCCAAATACAAAATCTAACCGCACACCTGAAGGAAATAGAAGCAGAACAGCAAAGGCAGCCTAAACCCAGCAGAAGAAGAGAAATAATAAAGATCAGAGCAGAAATAAACAATATAGAATCTAAAAAAACTGTAGAGCAGATCAACGAAACCAAGAGTTGGTTTTTTGAAAAAATAAACAAAATTGACAAACCTCTAGCCAGGCTTCTCAAAAAGAAAAGGGAGATGACCCAAATAGATAAAATCATGAATGAAAATGGAATTATTACAACCAATCCCTCAGAGATACAAACAATTATCAGGGAATACTATGAAAAATTATATGCCAACAAACTGGACAACCTGGAAGAAATGTACAAATTCCTGAACACCCACACTCTTCCAAAACTCAATCAGGAGGAAATAGAAAGCTTGAACAGACCCAT
>NW_024413276.1:0-1385 GCF_014898765.1 Herpailurus yagouaroundi | reverse complement strand
AGGAATTTGTCCATTTCTTCCAGGTTGTCCAATTTGTTGGCATATAATTTTTCATAGTATTCCCTGATAATTGTTTGTATCTCTGAGGGATTGGTTGTAATAATTCCATTTTCATTCATGATTTTATCTATTTGGGTCATCTCCCTTTTCTTTTTGAGAAGCCTGGCTAGAGGTTTGTCAATTTTGTTTACTTTTTCAAAAAACCAACTCTTGGTTTCATTGATCTGCTCTACAGTTTTTTTAGATTCTATATTGTTTATTTCTGCTCTGATCTTTATTATTTCTCTTCTTCTGCTGGGTTTAGGCTGCCTTTGCTCTTCTGCTTCTATTTCCTTTAGGTGTGCTGTTAGATTTTGTATTTGGGATTTTTCTTGTTTCTTGAGATAGGCCTGGATGCAATGTATTTTCCTCTCAGGACTGCCTTCGATGCGTCCCAAAGCGTTTGGATTGTTGTATTTTCATTTTCGTTTGTTTCCATATATTTTTAAATTTCTTCTCTAATTGCCTGGTTGACCCGCTCATTCGTTAGTAGGGTGTTATTTAACCTCCATGCTTTTGGAGGTTTTCGAGACTTTTTTCTGTGGTTGATTTCAAGCTTCATAGCATTCTGGTCTGAAAGTATGCATGGTATGATTTCAATTCTTGTAACCTTATGAAGGGCTGTTTTGTGACCCAGTATATGATCTATCTTGGAGAACGTTCCATGTGCACTCGAGAAGAAAGTATATTCTGTTTCTTTGGGATGCAGAGTTCTAAATATATCTGTCAAGTCCATCTGATCCAATGTCTCATTCAGGGCCCTTGTTTCTTTATTGACCGTGTGTCTAGATGATCTATCCATTTCTGTAAGTGGGGTGTTAAAGTCCCCTGCAATTACCACATTTTTCTCAATAAGGTTGCTTATTTTTATGAGTAATTGTTTTATATATTTGGGGGCTCCGGTATTCGGCGCATAGACATTTATAATTGTTAGCTCTTCCTGATGGATAGACCCTGTCACTATTAGATAATGTCCTTCTTCATCTCTTGTTACAGCCTTTAATTTAAAGTCTAGTTTGTCTGATATAAGTATGGCTACTCCAGCTTTCTTTTGGCTTCCAGTAACATGATAAATAGTTCTCCATCCCCTCACTCTCAATCTAAAGGTGTCCTCAGGTCTAAAATGAGTCTCTTGTAGACAGCAAATAGATGGGTCTTGTTTTTTTATCCATTCTGATACCCTATGTCTTTTGGTTGGCGCATGTAATCCATTTACATTCAGTGTTATTATAGAAAGATACGGCTTTAGAGTCATTGTGATGTCTGTATGTTTTATGCTTGTAGTGATGTCTCTGGTAGTTTGTCTCACAGGGTCCCCCTTAGGATCTCTTGTAGGGCTGGTTTAG
>NW_024413275.1:0-1323 GCF_014898765.1 Herpailurus yagouaroundi | reverse complement strand
AAGAATTGGCACGAGATTTTCAGTGTGCTAGACAGAAAAAATATGCAGCCGAGAATCCTTTATCCAGCAAGTCTGTCATTTAGAATGGAAGGAGAGATAAAGATCTTCCCAAACAAACAAAAACTGAAGGAATTTGTCACCACTAAACCGGCCCTACAAGAGATCCTAAGGGGGACCCTGTGAGACAAAGCACCAGAGACATCACTAAAAGCATAAAACATACAGACATCACAATGACTCTAAACCCATATCTTTCTATAATAACACTGAATGTAAATGCATTAAATGCGCCAACCAAAAGACATAGGGTATCAGAATGGATACAAAAACAAGACCCATCTATTTGCTGTCTACAAGACACTCATTTTAGACCTGAGGACACCTTTAGATTGAGAGTGAGGGGATGGGGAACTACTTATCATGCTACTGGAAGCCAAAAGAAAGCTGGAGTAGCCATACTTCTATCAGACAAACTAGACTTTAAATTAAAGGCTGTAACAAGAGATGAAGAAGGACATTATATAATAGTGACAGGGTCTATCCATCAGGAAGAGCTAACAATTATAAATGTCTATGCGCCGAATACCGGAGCGCCCAAATATATAAAACAATTACTCATAAACATAAGCAACCTTATTGAGAAGAATGTGGTAATTGCAGGGGACTTTAACACCCCACTTACAGAAATGGATAGATCATCTAGACACACGGTCAATAAAGAAACAAGGGCCCTGAAGGAGACATTGGATCAGATGGACTTGACAGATATATTTAGAACTCTGCATCCCAAAGCAACAGAATACACTTTCTTCTCGAGTGCACATGGAACATTCTCCAAGATAGATCATATACTGGGCCACAAAACAGCCCTTCATAAGTTTACAAGAATTGAAATCATACCATGCATACTTTCAGACCACAATGCTATGAAGCTTGAAATCATCCACAGAAAAAAGTCTGGAAAACCCCCAAAAGCATGGGGGTTAAAGAACACCCTAGTAACGAATGAGTGGGTCAACCAGGCAATTAGAGAAGAAATTAAAAAATATATGGAAACAAACGAAAATGAAAATACAACAATCCAAACGCTTTGGGACGCAGCGAAGGCAGTCCTGAGAGGAAAATACATTGCAATCCAGGCCTATCTCAAGAAACAAGAAAAATCCCAAATACAAAATCTAACAGCACACCTAAAGGAAATAGAAGCAGAACAGCAAAGGCAGCCTAAACCCAGCAGAAGAAGAGAAATAATAAAGATCAGAGCAGAAATAAACAATATAGAATCTAAAAAAACTGTAGAGCAGATCAACGAAACCAAGAGTT
>NW_024413274.1:0-1293 GCF_014898765.1 Herpailurus yagouaroundi | reverse complement strand
TCTGCTTCTATTTCCCTTAGGTGTGCTGTTAGATTTTGTATTTGGGATTTTTCTTGTTTCTTGAGATAGGCCTGGATTGCAATGTATTTTCCTCTCAGGACTGCCTTCGCTGCGTCCCAAAGCGTTTGGATTGTTGTATTTTCATTTTCGTTTGTTTCCATATATTTTTTAATTTCTTCTCGAATTGCCTGGTTGACCCACTCATTCGTTAGTAGGGTGTTCTTTAACCTCCATGCTTTTGGAGGTTTTCCAGACTTTTTTCTGTGGTTGATTTCCAGCTTCATAGCATTGTGGTCTGAAAGTATGCATGGTATGATTTCAATTCTTGTAAACTTATGAAGGGCTGTTTTGTGACCCAGTATATGATCTATCTTGGAGAATGTTCCATGTGCACTCGAGAAGAAAGTATATTCTGTTGCTTTGGGATGCAGAGTTCTAAATATATCTGTCAAGTCCATCTGATCCAATGTCTCATTCAGGGCCCTTGTTTCTTTATTGACCGTGTGTCTAGATGATCTATCCATTTCTGTAAGTGGGGTGTTAAAGTCCCCTGCAATTACCACATTTTTATCAATAAGGTTGCTTATGTTTATGAGTAATTGTTTTATATATTTGGGTGCTCCGGTATTCGGCGCATAGACATTTATAATTGTTAGCTCTTCCTGATGGATAGACCCTGTCACTATTATATAATGTCCTTCTTCATCTCTTGTTACAGCCTTTAATTTAAAGTCTAGTTTGTCTGATATAAGTATGGCTACTCCAGCTTTCTTTTGGCTTCCAGTAGCATGATAAATAGTTCTCCATCCCCTCACTCTCAATCTAAAGGTGTCCTCAGGTCTAAAATGAGTCTCTTGTAGACAACAAATAGATGGGTCTTGTTTTTTTATCCATTCTGATACCCTATGTCTTTTGCTTGGCGCATTTAATCCATTTACATTCAGTGTTATTATAGAAAGATATGGGTTTAGAGTCATTGTGATGTCTGTATGTTTTATGCTTGTAGTGATGTCTCTGGTACTTTGTCTCACAGGGTCCCCCTTAGGATCTCTTGTAGGGCTGGTTTAGTGGTGACAAATTCCTTCAGTTTTTGTTTGTTTGGGAAGACCTTTATCTCTCCTTCTATTCTAAATGACAGGCTTGCTGGATAAAGGATTCTCGGCTGCATATTTTTTCTGTCTAGCACACTGAAAATCTCGTGCCAACTCTTTCTGGCCTGCCAAGTTTCAAAAGAGAGGTCAGTCATGAGTCTTATAGGTCTCCCTTTATATGTGAGGGCACGTTTACCCCTTG
>NW_024413273.1:0-1758 GCF_014898765.1 Herpailurus yagouaroundi | reverse complement strand
ATCAAGGGACTAAGGAACAGTCACGAGGAGCTGAAAAACGCTTTAAATGAAATGCATAACAAAATGGAAACCACCACAGCTCGGATTGAAGAGGCAGAGGAGAGAATAGGTGAACTAGAAGATAAAGTTATGGAAAAACAGGAAGCTGAGAAAAAGAGAGATAAAAAAATCCAGGAGTAAGAGGGGAAAATTAGAGAACTAAGTGATACACTAAAAAGAAATAATATACGCATAATTGGTATCCCAGAAGAGGAAGAGAGAGGGAAAGGTGCTGAAGGGGTACTTGAAGAAATAATAGCTGAGAACTTCCCTGAAGTGGGGAAGGAAAAAGGCATTGAAATCCAAGAGGCACAGAGAACTCCCTTCAGACGTAACTTGAATCGATCTTCTGCACGACGTATCATAGTGAAACTGGCAAAATACAAGGATAAAGAGAAAATTCTGAAAGCAGCAAGGGGTAAACGTGCCCTCACATATACAGGGAGACCTATAAGACTCGTGACTGATCTCTCTTTTGAAACTTGGCAGGCCAGAAAGAATTGGCACGAGATTTTCAGTCTGCTAGACAGAAAAAATATGTAGCCGAGAATCCTTTATCCAGCAAGTCTGTCATTTAGAATAGAAGGAGAGATAAAGGTCTTCCAAAACAAACAAAAACTGAAGGAATTTATCACCACTAAACCAGCCCTACAAGAGATCCTAAGGGGGACCCTGTGAGACAAAGTATCAGAGATATCACTACAAGCATAAAACATACAGACATCACAATGACTCTAAACCCATATCTTTCTATAATAACACTGAATGGAAATGGATTAAATGCGCCAACCAAAAGACATAGGGTATCAGAATGGATAAAAAAACAAGACCCATCGATTTGCTGTCTACAAGAGACTCATTTTAGACCTGAGGACACCTTTAGATTGAGAGTGAGGGGATGGACAACTATTTATCATGCTACTGGAAGCCAAAAGAAAGCTGGAGTAGCCATACTTCTATCAGACAAACTAGACTTTAAATTAAAGGCTGTAACAAGAGATGAAGAAGGACATTATATAATAGTGACAGGGTCTATCCATCAGGAAGAGCTAACAATTATAAATGTCTATGCGCCGAATACCGGAGCGCCCAAATATATAAAACAATTACTCATAAACATAAGCAACCTTATTGATAAGAATGTGGTAATTGCAGGGGACTTTAACACCCCACTTACAGAAATGGATAGATCATCTAGACACACGGTCAATAAAGAAACAAGGGCCCTGAATGAGACATTGGATCAGATGGACTTGACAGATATATTTAGAACTCTGCATCCCAAAGCAACAGAATAGACTTTCTTCTCGAGTGCACATGGAACATTCTCCAAGAGAGATCATATACTGGGTCACAAAACAGCCCTTCATAAGTTTACAAGAATTGAAATCATACCATGCATACTTTCAGACCACAATGCTATGAAGCTTGAAATCAACCACAGAAAAAAGTCTGGAAAACCTCCCAAAGCATGGAGGTTAAAGAACACCCTACTAACGAGTGAGTGGGTCAACCAGGCAATTAGAGAAGAAATTAAAAAATATATGGAAACAAACGAAAATGAAAATACAACAATCCAAACGCTTTGGGACGCAGCGAAGGCAGTCCTGAGAGGAAAATACATTGCAATCCAGGCCTATCTCAAGAAACAAGAAAAATCCCAAATACAAAATCTAACAGCACACCTAAAGGAAATAGAAGCAGAACAGCAAAGGCAGC
>NW_024413272.1:0-2112 GCF_014898765.1 Herpailurus yagouaroundi | reverse complement strand
TTCTACTGTTTTTTTGTTTCCTTGTTTTTGGGGGGATTCAATAGCATTAATTTCTACTCTAATCTTCATTATTTCCTGTCTTCTGCTGGTTTGGGGTTTTATTTGCTGTTCTTTTTCCAGCTCCTTAAGGTAAGGATAGGATGTGTATCTGAGATCACTCTTACTTCTTTAGGAAGGCCTGGATTGCTATATACTTTCCTCTTATGACCGTGTTTGCTGCCTCCCAGAGGTTTTGGGTTGTGGTGTTAGCATTTTCATTGACTTCCATATACCTTTTAATTTCCTCTTTAACTGCTTGGTTAGCCCATTCATTCTTCAGTAGGATGTTCTTCAGTCCCCAAGTATTTGTTACCTTTCCAAATTTTTTCTTGTGTTGATTTTGAGTTTCATAGCGTTGTGGTCTGAACATATGCACGGTATGATCTCGATTTTTTTGTACGTACTTAGGGCTGATTTGTGTCCCAGTACATCGTCCATTCTGGAGAACGTTCCATGTGCACTGGAGAAGAATGTATATTCTGCTGCTTTAGGATGAAATGTTCTGAATATATCTGTTAAGTCCATCTGGTCCAGTGTGTCATTCAAAGCCATTATTTCCTTGTTGATGTTTTGATTCGATGATCTGTCCATTGCTGTGAGCGGGGTGTTGAAGTCTCCAACTATTATGGTATTACTATCAATGAGTTTCTTTATGTTTGTGATTAATTGATTTATATATTTGGGTGCTTCCATATTTGGCTCATAAATGTTTACAATTGTTAGGTCTTCTTGTTCTATTGACCCCTTGATTATGATAGAATGCCCTTCTGCATCTCTTGATACAGTCTTTATTTTAAAGTCTAAATTGTCTGATGTAAGTATGGCTACTCTGGCTGCCTTTTGTTGACCATTAGCATGATAGATGGTTCTCCATCCCCGCATTTTCAATCAGAAGGTGTCTTTAGGTCTAAAGTGGGTCTCTTGTAAACAGCATACAGATGGATCTTGTTTTCTTATCCATTCTGTTACCCTGTGTCTTTTGATTGGAGCATTGAGTCCATTGACATTTAGAGCAAGGACTGAAAGGTATGAATTTATTACCATTATGATGCTTGTAGAGTTGGAGTTTCTGGTGGTGTTCTCTGGTCCTTTCTAATCTTTGTGACTTTAGGTATTTATTTATTTATTTATTTATTTATTTATTTATTTATGTATTTATATTTTTACCTTTTCTCCCCTCAGAGAGTCCCCCTTAAAATTTCTTCCAGGGCTGGTTTAGTGGTCACCAAACTCCTTTAATTTTTGCTTGTCTGGGAAACTTCTTATCTCTCCTTCTATTTTGAATGACAGCCTTGCTGGATAAAGAATTCTTGGCTGCATATTTTTCTGATTCAGCACACTGAATATATACCGCCACTCCTTTCTGGCCTGCCAAGTTTCTGTGGATAGGTCTGCTGCAAACCTGATCTGTTTTCCCTTGTGGGTTAGGTTCTTCTTTTCCCTTGCTGTTTTCATGATTCTTTCTTTGCCTGAGTATTTTGTGAATTTGACTATGATATGCCTTGTTGATGGTCGGTTTTTGTTGAATATATTGGGGGTCCTCTGTGCTTCCTGGATTTTTTTTTTTACTTCATATATGAAATTTATTGTCAAATTGGTTTCCATACAACACCCAGTGCTCATCCCAAAAGGTGCCCTCCTCAATACCCATCACCCACCCTCTCCTCCCTCCCACCCCCCATCAACCCTCAGTTTGCTCTCAGTTCTCAACAGTCTCTTATGCTTTGGCTCTCTCCCACTCTAACCTCTCTCTTTTTTTTTTCCTTCCCCTCCCCCATGGGTTCCTGTTAAGTTTCTCAGGATCCACATAAGAGTGAAACCATATGGTATCTGTCTTTCTCTGTATGGCTTATTTCACTTAGCATCACACTCTCCAGTTCCATCCACGTTGCTACAAAAGGCCATATTTCATTTTTTCTCATTGCCACGTAGTATTCCATCGTGTATATAAACCACAATTTCTTTATCCATTCATCAGTTGATGGACATTTAGGCTCTTTCCATAATTTGGCTATTGTTGAGAGTGCTGCTATGAACATTGGGGTACAAGTGCCCCTATGCATCAGTACTCCT
>NW_024413271.1:0-1136 GCF_014898765.1 Herpailurus yagouaroundi | reverse complement strand
CTCAGTCGGTTAAGTGTCCGACTTCGGCTTGGGTCGTGATCTCACGGCTCGCGGGTTCGAACCCCGCATTGGACTCTGGGCTGACAGCTTAGAGCCTGGAGCCTGCTTCGGATTATGTGTCTCCCTCTCTCTCTGCCCTTCCCCTGCTAGCTCTCTCTCTCTCTCTCAAAAATAAACATTAAAAAAAAAAAAAAAGAGGTGGCCTGAAGCATGCAGAGTATTCCTTTTCACGAGGCACAGAGGCATGTCTTAATTACACAAAAGGCATTACTCCAAACGTTGTAACTATCCACTTCAAAATATATTACCTTCAAAAAATGCACTTATTTAAAGTCTAACCAAAGTGAGGATACCGGATATTTTCACCTACTTTACTAAGAAGGAAGCCTTTCCATTGGACTCAAACAAATACAGCAAATTTATTTTTCCCCCAAACTTTCTTCTGGTGGGTTCAGATGTTCCCTTATGGATCAATGGTTTGAGAGGTCAGATCCACTGGCTTAGCAGAAAGAGTCATAAAGCGGTCTGCACATCTAGTGTGCTCAACTCCATTTATTTGACTCAAGCCCATAAACAGTGTGTGACCTCTCTGGGGCCAGTGTGACCAGTGGCAATTTCCTGGGACGTAGCTGCATCCTTACCAGTGGGACCTGCCTGGTCCCAAGCCCTGCATCCTAAGAGATGCTTAAGATGCCCCGCCCGTGAGAAACTACCTGGTGTGGAAAAGTACAAGGGAGGGTCCTCCAGACAACCTCTTCCCCATCCCCTGACACGGTCAGGTCGGGTCAGGTCAGACAGATCAGTTAAGCCAAATCAAAGGGATCTCCTCATCTCTCCTGTGGGGGCGGATGACACCTACTTCACGGCACCCTAAGGACCGAGCTGGATGTGCAAAGCACTCAGCATAGCATCGAGCAGAGGAAGTTGTGGGGGGAAAAGGGTAGATCATCTTTATTAACCACTGATGATCCTTCTCGGCTTTTAATAGCAACATGGGTGTGCCCACACATGTTATTTTTGTTTTCACTCTAAGAAAAACAAAGAGCAATTTAAAAAACGTGTTCAAGGGGCGCCTGGGTGGCGCAGTCCGTTAAGCGTCCGACTTCAGCCAGGTCACGATCTCGCGGTCCGTGAGT
>NW_024413270.1:0-2869 GCF_014898765.1 Herpailurus yagouaroundi | reverse complement strand
GTGACTGTTCCTTAGTCCCTTGATCTCTGTAGCAAGAGATTCTCTGCTGTCAGCTATACTGTTTTCAAGCCCAGCGATTAATTTTATGACTATTATTCTAAATTCACTTTCTGTTATATTATTTAAATCCTTTTTGATCAGCTCATTAGCTGTTGTTATTTCCTGGAGATTCTTCTGAGGGGAATTCTTCCGCTTGGTCATTTTGGATAGTCCCTGGCGTGGTGAGGACCTGCAGGGCACTTCCCCTGTGCTGTGGTGTATACCTGGAGTTGGTGGGCAGAGCCGCAGTGAGACCTGATGTCTGCCCCCAGCCCACCGCTGGGGCCACAGTCAGACTGGTGCGTGCCTTCTCTTCCCCTCTCCTAGGGGCGGGATTCACTGTGGGGTGGGGTGGCCTGTCTGGGCTACTTGCACACTGCCAGGCTTGTGATGCTGGGGATCTGGCGTCTTAGCTGGGGTGGGTAGGCAAGGTGCACAGGGGCAGGAGGGGCAGGCTTAGCTTGATTCTCCTTAGGTGATCCACTTCAGGAGGGGCCCTGTGGCAGCAGGAGGGAGTCAGATCCGCTGCCGGAAGTTTGGCTCCACAGAAGCGCAGAGTTAGGTGTTTGTGCGGAGCGAGCAAGTTCCCTGGCAGGAACTGGTTCTCTTTTGGATTTTGGCTGGGGGATGGGCGGGGGAGATGGCGCTGGCAAGCGCCTTTGTTCCCCACCAAACTGAGCTCTCTCGTCCTGGGGCTCAGCAGCTCTCCTTCCCTTTGTCCTCCAGCCTTCCCGCTTTCTGATCAGAGCTGTTAACTTATAACCTCCCAGCCACTAAGTTGCGCTTGCTGTCGGAACACAGTCCGTCAGGCCCCTCCGCTTTTTGCAAGCCCGACTCGGGGGCTCTGCTTGGCCGGCGAGCCGCCCCTCTGCCCTGGCTCCCTCCCGCCAGTCCGTGGAGCGCGCACCGCCTCGCCGCCCTTCCTACCCTCTTCCGTGGGCCTCTCGTCTGTGCTTGGCTCCGGCGACTCCGTTCTGCTAATCCTCTGGCAGTTTTCTGGGTTATTTAGGCAGGTGTAGGTGGAATCTAAGTGATCAGCAGGACGCGCGGTGAGCCCAGCGTCCTCCTATGCCGCCATCTTCCCTCTCTCCTAGCAAGCTTCTTTCAACAATGAGACCAAAACACACCTAGCTTCCTTTATTAGATTTTTTGTGTTGTTTTTAATTTTTAAATTTTTATTTTATTAGTTTTTTTCTTCATCAAAAAGTACAAAGTGAAGGAATTCAACCCAAAAGAAAGACAAAAGTAAGAAATGACAGCCAGGAGATTAATCAACATAGATATAAGCAAGATGTCTCAACTAGAATTTAGAACCATGATAATAAGAATACTAGCTAGGGTGGAAAAAAGCATAGATCCCTTGTTGAAAAGATAAAAGAAGTAAAATTTATTCAGGACAAAATGAAAAATGTAACCAAAATGCAATCTTGACCATTCAAGATTGGTGCTATGGTGGCAAGGATGGATGAAGCAGAGCAGTGAATCAGTGATATAGAAGAGAAAATTATGGAGGATAATGAAGCAGAAAAATAGGTGAAACTAAGGCAAGAGAGCATGATACAAGAATTAGAGATCTCAGTGACTTATTAAAAAGGAATAATATCTGATTCACAGGAGTCCCACAAGATGAAGAGAGAGAAAAAGTGGTAGAAGGTTTATATGAGCAAATTATAGTGGAAAACTTTCCTAATCTGAGGAAAGACACAGACATGAAATTCAAGAAGCACAGAGAACTCCCACTAGATTCAACCAAAACTGACCATCACCAAATCAAATTCACCATATTATAATCAAATTCACAAAATACACAGATCAGGAAAGAATTATGAAAACAGCAAGGGGAAAAAGTCCTTAACCTGTAAGGGAAGACAGATCAGGCTTGCAGCAGACCCATCCACAGAAACTTGGCAGGTCAGACAGGAGGGTCAGGATATATTTAACATGCTGAATCAGAAAAATATGCAGCCAAGAATTCTTCATCAGCAAGGCTGTAATTCAAGATAGAAGGAGAGATAGTTTCCCAGACAAACAAAAACTAAAGGAGTTCATGACCACTGAACCAGCCCTGCAAGAAATTTTAAGGGGAACTCTTTGAGTGGAGATAAGACAAAACAAGACAAAAAAGACCAAAAGCAACAAAGTCTAGAAAGGATCAGAGAACATCTTCAGTAACTAACTCTATAGGCAACACACAATGGCAATAAATTCATATCTTTCAGCACTCACTGTAAATGTCAATAGACTAAACTCTCCAATTAAAAGATACAGGGTATTAGAATAAGATAAGAAAACAGGATCCATCTATATGATGCCTACAATAGACTCATTTGAGACATAAAGACACCTTCAGATTGAAAGGGGATGGAGAACCATCTATCATGCTAATGGTCACCAAAAGAAAGCTGGAGTAGCCATAATTATATCAAACTAGATTTAAAAATTTTTTTCCAACGTTTTTATTTATTTTTGGGACAGAGAGAGACAGAGCATGAACGGGGGAGGGGCAGAGAGAGAGGGAGACACAGAATCGGAAACAGGCTCCAGGCTCCGAGCCATCAGCCCAGAGCCTGACGCGGGGCTCGAACTCACGGACCGCGAGATTGTGACCTGGCTGAAGTCAGACGCTCAACCGACTGCGCCACCCAGGCGCCCCTCAAACTAGATTTGTCTCAGTTATGCTAAGGAGAAACCAAGTAAAAGGGTTTGGGGGACACAAAGTGTTAAATTGCACCCTTGAAAAAGTGAGAGTCAGGATTATGTAGAATTAGTACTTATAATTAGGTGTCCTCAACTTAAGATTCAATTTCTAGTATCAAACTTTTGTCTGTTT
>NW_024413269.1:0-7090 GCF_014898765.1 Herpailurus yagouaroundi | reverse complement strand
TACTATGAAAAATTATATGCCAACAAATTGGACAACCTGGAAGAAATGGACAAATTCCTGAACACCCACACTCTTCCAAAACTCAATCAGGAGGAAATAGAAAGCTTGAACAGACCCATAACCAGCGAAGAAATTGAATCGGTTATCAAAAATCTCCCAACAAATAAGAAACCAGGACCAGATGGCTTCCCAGGGGAGTTCTACCAGACGTTTAAAGAAAGATATCTTTTTCACTGATGTATGCCATTCCCTTTGGAGATGCAGGACTTTGGTACTGATTCTACTCACGCACATCCCATTGCTGCTTTTCTAGCTAGGTCTCTGTTCACGTCCAGGAGCCATGGCTGTATAAATCGTGCCAGTTTCCCAGTCAGTTCCTGGGGAAATTGAAGGTATATGGGTCTACTATCCCAGAGGAAACCTGGCCCTTATCTCCCTGAGCACATGGTGTTGCTTAGCTGGTCAAGGTATGCACACACATGGGTATCCATTTGGAATCCCTCCTCACACTAATGGAGATCCCTTCATCTTGACAAAATGCAGGTTCTCATGTAGTCAGGTTGTTACAGGATCTGGTCAGCACAGAAAGTACCTTTAAATGGAATTCTGCACCAAGACCTGCTTCCAAACAATTGCGCATCAGCCGGAAGCACATCCATGCTACAGCAGTATCACTGCTGCCCCTATGTACTGTTGGCAAGGGAAGGGCACATACCAGAGCCAGGTCTTCCCCTCTGTTTCTGAAGGAAGAATCTGGGTAGGCTTCTTGGTGATAGGGCTTTCAGGTGGAACTTATGGGCAGCACCGTTTGACAAATTCCACAGGCGTTTGTCCTTCTTGAGTCCATCAATGAGCTGCAGAAGACTGTGCTAGTCATGTCACATCTTTATCCCTGATGCTGAACTCTGAACCCCCCCCCCCCCATTTTCACCACTTTGCTCTATTTTAACTCTGAACCCTCCCTGGGGTCCATTCCATGTAATTGTCTTACAGTCATATCCTGAGTCATCAACTGGGGATTCTGGTCTAGTCATTGTGACTGTGGCACATGTTTGGCTAAAGGGCCCCTGGCTCTTCACCAGGATAGTTTTCCCTGTATGCTTGTTCATCTCTACATGAATCTCACAGAACTCAGGTTTCTGGCCAAGTAGACCTGTGTTTTTTTGTTTGTTTTGCCATGGACAGATCCTCAGGTCCTCTCAGGTTTTCAAGCATCTTGAAAAGATAAGAATAACTGTAAAATGGGAAGTTGTTACAGTATCTTAATGATGTTCGGGACAAGATCTATGTATTTTAAACCAGTGCAGCCTTAATAATATATGACTAGATAAGGCAGCCCTGATCTAGTACACCACTCTGCATTTCTTCCAGGTGTATTGCACACTAGCCAGCATCTTGACTCAGTAAATCCTCATTATAGGTTATCCCTGGCACTCTGCAACACATCACATCATACTTATCCATAGCTTGTGAGGGTACACATGTGAGAGCACTTGAGTCCTCCAAACATGGGCTGGGAGAAGTGAACTGGTAAGGAGGCAAACACCAGGTGCTGCTCTTTTGGGTTCCACCCTAGCTACCATACTTTCCCTCTGCCACAGACCTTGAGGCTCTTTTGGAACTAGTCCTGCCAGCCAGACCAAGCACTGTTGCTACTGTTGAGAATGCTGAAAGAGGACAGCACTGCATAGTCCAATGTAATGGTTGCCACACCATGAGCACAGAGTGGCTTTGCTGGGCCACTGAGGCTTCTATGGCACTGGCTGATGCACAGGGATGTTGGTGCCTTGGGATCTGACCCAGAAACCTCATTGTGGTGCTGACCTGCACACACCACTGATGCCTGTGGTCCCACTGGCCCCTCATGCCCCATATGGAAGGTAAATCCCAGTCTGAGTAAGTGCAAGTGCTGCCATTAGCTAGGGGCTGAGGTGTGTTACTTGGGGCCCACCACCAACACGCACAGGCTGGTGGGAAAAGCTATCCTTGGGCATGGGTTTAGTGCATGACAGCTCCATGGCTCTTAAGTCTAAACGGGGACATAGTTAGACATAAAGCCATGGGGAGGGAGTGTCCATAATGAGGGCCAAAGTACAATATTTTCAATGGGAATGAGATCAGTCTGCATGGGGAGTGTGTAATTTCATGTCCCTTCAACCAAGAAAGGAGGCCAGCTCCCTTCCCTGTCCTCTGGACAAGCCTAAGGGCAAATGTTCTAACCTGGGCCTTCCAATGCATTAGGTCTCTGAATGCCTGCATGGTTTTAACATCAACTTGCCCGGGGCCCTGTGACCAAGCCTATCATTCATCCACATGGACTGGAGTAGGATCCCTAGCTGAACACCAAGATTATTCCTCTGAGAGACTACATCAAATGGACCCAAGAGAGGACCTAGATTGAAAATAGAGCAAAGTGGTAAAAATAGATCCCCAGAAGGCCAGAGTCCTTCACTAGAAATGAGAATGGATGATGTGGAGAATGAAGGGCCTAGTGCCATCTCCTATCAAGCTGGCTGTCTCAGGAACAAGCAAGACTTGGGGGCTTTGGTGAAGGGAACCCCCTAGAGGTTACACCTGGGAGTCCTCTGAGCAAATGGTATGCATTCTTCCTTCAGAAAAAGAGGGAAAGCCCTGGACCTGGGTCTGCTTCTTGCTCTTTCCTATTAGAAGACAGGGGTGGCAGTGATTCAGGTATGGCTTTTTGGGTCTCCAGGCTGATGGCCAAGGGATTAGAACCCAGCATGGGTGCAGTATTCTCTTCAGAGTCCCTTTGTGCACTAAGTGCCTGAAGCAGAGTGCACATGCATGAACCATCTATTCTGCAGGATGAAGGCACCTCTCTCAGCTAGGGGAGGTAGCCCAGATGGCTACCCATCCCTGCAATGACTCTAACTGACTAATCACCAAGCCTCCATGGACAGAGGGGCCTGCTTTCCAATGGAATACCAGACACTGACAGCCATCAACTGGCTCAGGAACTGACTGAAATCTCCACACCAATATTTGGACCTGGGATGTGTACCTGACGCAGAACCATGGATCCTGGAATGTTCTGGTTTAAACAGAGTACATTCTTCTGAGGCTCTTGCCCTGAATGGATCCCAGGAAGAATCTAGCCTGAAAAAAGAGCAATAAAATGCAAATAGGCACGCAGAAGATGAAAGCTCTTCATTACAGAAGAGAACGTGCTAAAGTTAGAATTAACTGCTTACTCCTATCTCCTGGAAGTCTGGCTGTCTGAGGAGTAAGAAACACCTGAGAGCTGGTGGAAAAGGAAACCTCCATTGGCTATACAAGAGAGTGATCTGCAGGAGTTCTGTATTTTTGTTAAGAAACATGAAAAGCTGTATTTGGTGATTTTTCCTGTCCTTCCCATCAGGAAATAAATGCACCATTGATGTAGAGGCATGGGTTTCCTGCTCCCAGCTGGTGATCAAGTGTTTGGAACCTGGACCTGATACAGTAGTTATTCAAAGGGCCTTTTCTGTGCTGACCATGTCTAAATAATAGTAAGCATATGGGAATCATGTTTGACACATATTGAAGGCATGTTTTCCCTTTACTGCATTTAACCAGAGCTGGCCAAGCACCAAGCACTCAGGGACAAGAAGGCCATCGTTCCTTTGATTTGAAGTTACTGTTTGCTCTCACACAGCAATGAACCACAGTGGTAGTTTAGCACCAATCTTTGGATTCTGCTTGTGTGAAGTGAGTGACAAACCAATCACCCCTGAATGTGACCCATGACTTAGAAAATAGCAAATTGGTGAGAATGGCTAGAAGGGAGGCCAAGGCTCTACATTACTGATGCGAATGAGTTAAGCATAACTCATAGCAATCCACGTTTACCTACCTTCATTTCTCCTTGCTCCCTGTGTAAGGCCAGTCCCTCTCCAAACCTCTAGGACTGCCTACCCACATCTACCCATATCCAACTTGGCACCTTCATATGCCCTAGGCCTCTCATTTTGAACAGAGTTATAATAGGAAGTTACAAGAGGTCCTGTTTCCAATCCATGCCAGAGTCACCAGGACTCAGCCAGAGGCCCCAGTTAAGTGTGGATGATATTGCTCTGACACACTGACTCTGAATGGACTCCAGCGAGATGCTAGTTTGAAGAAAAGAGCAAAAGGATGGAAATAAATAGAAGGCCAAGGTGCTTCATTACAAGGGAGAGTAGGATGAAGCTGAGAAGGACACGCCTAGCTCAATCTCCTGAGAAGCTGTTGTCTATAGTAAGAAACACCTGTGGTCAGGGGCAAAGGAAAAGATTCACATTACCTACACCTGAGTGCCCATTTGGTAAAAGGCTTGCACTTTTCTTTCAGAAAGAGAAGAAAGCCTCCTGACCTTGGCTCCTTTGTATGCCCTGCCCCTCATGGCACAGAAAGAATAGTGATTCAGTGGTAGCAAGTTAGGGGTCCTGTTGGTGCTTTAGGTATTGTAACCAAGTCATGGTGCAGTATTCCTTGTAAGGGTTCCCTTGGGCTGAATTGTCCTGCAGGCTACTGTGCGTGCCTGATACACCTGCCTTAGAGAATGAAGACATTTCTATCAGCCGGGGAAGGGAGGCAAGCTGGCTACCCACCACGGAGATTACCAGGGCCAGACAAGCAACAAGCGCTCATGGACAGAAGGATCATTCTTCTTTTAGATAAAGTAACTGATTGCTCTCACATAGCACAGGACCAGAGTGGTAGTTCATCACAAATCCTGGAAGTGGCTGTGTGGCTTACAGACCAGTACCACCCGGTTGGATTCCATGACCTAGTTATGAAAACAGAAAATGGATGGGCAGAGCTATAAGGAAGGCCAAGCTTCTACATTACAGAGGAGATTAGGATAAATCTGGGAATGAAATGTCTAAAATAGTTTCTCCTTCAACCAGAAGTAAGGCAAGCTCCCTCCCAAAACCTGGCATTGCCTACACATGGACACTCTGCTGGGCACCTTCAAGGACCCTATGCCTCCCATTGTCAGCATACTTCTGCAAGACAAATAATGATAGGTCCTGTGTCCCACCCTATGGCAGAGACCTAAAGACTTGGCCAGATTCCCCAACTTACAGGAAAGGATATTTCTCTGAGTCACTCACTGTGAATGACACCCAGGGAGAAACTAGTTTGCAAATGTTAGCATTAAGGACCGGGAGATGGTAGTGACCTCTTTGCCAGTAGTGCAGAGCACTCCCCGAAGGGCTGATGAGGGCGAGTGTTACATGTGGGTGAGACCTATGGATTGTGTTCCAAGGCCTCTTACATCATGGTGAGGGTTAGGGTTGGGTATTTGCCCACAATCCTTAGCTCCAGCTCCATCCCAGTTGTTGCAAACAGAACTCTCTTTTATATTCCTGACTGAGAAATATTGCATCAGTCTTATGTCCAAAATTCCTTGTTTGGTCATACCTGAGATCCAGGTCTGTATAGGTATAGTCATGACTAGGGTTAGGGATAGGGCTTGGCAGTTTGTAGGGGTCAATTTGTTGGCAGTGCAGAACCCTCCCTGGATGGCTGGGGTTGAGGGCAAAAGTCAGGATTTGCGACAGGCATGGTCTCGGTTCAAGGGCTAGGCTGGTTGTGTGGTCTAGAGTTAGGATTTTGCTCAGAATCCTGCTCTCAAGGCTGCAGGCTGGACCTTGCATTCTGGTCCTTGCAAATGGCACTGTATCCTTCTTTGTCTCTAGCCAAGTCATCCTGCATCATTCATGTGTCACAATTCAGTTGTGCCCTTGAACTAGCACTCAGGTCCAAGTAGGGCCAGAGCGATGGCTAGGATGAGTGTTAGACCATGGAAAAACACAAAGTCCTATCCGCTGGCAGTGCAAAGACCTACATAGAGTGCTCAGTTGAGCCCGAGTGTCCAGGTTCCATCACGGTTTTGTTTGGGTTAAAGGGCTAGGATGATTGTGTGGTCTAGGATAAGGTTTTTCACCCAGAATCATACACTCTGGCTCCATGGTGGTCTTTGAAAATGGCACCATTTCCTCTTATGGACTTGGCTGAGCAACTTGGGGAAGTCATGTGTTCCATATCCGTTGTTTCCTCAGACCTGGCATTCACGCCCATGTAGGGTCAGAGCCGTGGCTAGTGTTATGGTTAGGGCAAGGAAAATGTAAAGGCTTATCTTCTGGCCGTGCAAAGATGTACACAGAGGGTTCAGTTGATGTTAAGTGTCAGTGTGAGGGTCGGTCTTAGGTTCTGCTTCAGGTCTGAAATGAGTCCATCTGAGAAAAACAAAGATCACATGACTTCACCCATATGTGGAATTTAACAAATGTGAAGGTGAGGAAGAGAAGAAAGGGAGATGCTTAACAATAGAGAACAAACTGTGGGTTGATAGAGGGAGGTGGGTGAGAGATTGGCCAGATGACTGATGGGTATTAAGGATGGCACTTATGATGAGCACTGGGTGTTATATGTAAGTGATGAATCACTGAATTCGAATTCTGAAACCAACATGTTAACTATCACATAAATCAAGAAAAGAAAAAAATCTTAATAGCCCACTCACATGGTCATGGTCCATTGAAGGGTTTTGACACCATCATTTTATTTTTATTTTATTTTATTTTTTTTTTGGTTCCCAGTGATGTAGTTTCTTTATATATATATATATATTTATATGAATGTAATGAATGAATATGAATGTAGTTTCTTTATATATATATATATATATATTTATATGAAATTTATTCTCAAATTGGTTTCCATACAACACCCAGTGCTCATCCCAAAAGGTGCCCTCCTCAATACCCATCACCCACCCTCTCCTCCCTCCCACCCCCCATCAACCCTCAGTTTGTTCTCAGTTTTTAACAGTCTCTTATGCTTTGGCTCTCTCCCACTCTAACCTCTTTTTCTTTTTTTTTTCTTTTTTCCTCCCCCTCCCCCATGGGTTCCTGTTAAGTTTCTCAGGATCCACATAAGAGTGAAACCATATGGTATCTGTCTTTCTCTGTATGGCTTATTTCACTTAACATCACACTCTCCAGTTCCATCCACTTTGCTACAAAAGGCCATATTTCATTTTTTGTCATTGCCATGTAGTATTCCATTGTGTATATAAACCACAATTTCTTTATCCATTCAT
>NW_024413268.1:0-1028 GCF_014898765.1 Herpailurus yagouaroundi | reverse complement strand
ATAAAAAGCTTCTGCACAGCAAAGGAAACAACCAACAAAACTAAAAGACAACCAACGGAATGGGAAAAGATATTTGCAAATGACATATCAGACAAAGGGCTAGTATCCAAAATCTATAAAGAGCTCACCAAACTCCACACCCGAAAAACAAATAACCCAGTGAAGAAATGGGCAGAAAACATGAATAGACACTTTTCTAAAGAAGACATCCGGATGGCCAACAGGCACATGAAAAGATGTTCAACGTCGCTCCTTATCAGGGAAATACAAACCAAAACCACACTCAAATATCACCTCACGCCAGTCAGAGTGGCCAAAATGAACACATCAGGAGACTATAGATGCTCGAGAGGATGTGGAGAAACAGGAACCCTCTTGCACTCTTGGTGGGAATGCAAATTGGTGCAACCGCTCTGGAAAGCAGTGTGGAGGTTCCTCAGAAAATTAAAAATAGACCTACCCTATGACCCAGCAATAGCACTGCTAGGAATTTACCCAAGGGATACAGGAGTACTGATGCATAGGGGCACCTGTACCCCAATGTTTATAGCAGCACTCTCAACAATAGCCAAATTATGGAAAGAGCCTAAATGTCCATCAACTGATGAATGGATAAAGAAATTGCGGTTTATATACACAATGGAATACTACGTGGCATGAGAAAGAATGAAATATAGCCTTTTGTAGCAACGTGGATGGAACTGGAGAGTGTGATGCTAAGTGAAATAAGCCATACAGAGAAAGACAGATACCATATGGTTTCACTCTTATGTGGATCCTGAGAAACTTAACAGAAACCCATGGGGGAGGGGAAGGGAAAAAAAAAAAGAGAGGTTAGAGTGGGAGAGAGCCAAAGCATAAGAGACTGTTAACAACTGAGAACAAACTGAGGGTTGATGGGGGGTGGGAGGGAGGAGAGGGTGGGTGATGGGTATTGAGGAGGGCACCTTTTGGGATGAGCACTGGGTGTTGTATGGAAAACAATTTGACAATAAATTTCATATATTAAAAAAAAATTTAAGATAAAA
>NW_024413267.1:0-1787 GCF_014898765.1 Herpailurus yagouaroundi | reverse complement strand
CATGTTGCTGTCCAGTACTCCCAGCACCACTTGTTAAAGAGACTGTCTTTTTTCCATTGGATGTTCTTTCCTGCTTTGTCAAAGATGAGTTGGCCATACGTTTGTGGGTCTAGTTCTGGGGTTTCTATTCTATTCCATTGGTCTATGTGTCTGTGTTTGTGCCAATACCATGCTGTCTTGATGATGACAGCTTTGTAGTAGAGGCTAAAGTCTGGGATTGTGATGCCTCCTGCTTTGGTCTTCTTCTTCAAAATTACTTTGGCTATTCATGGCCTTTTGTGGTTCCATATGAATTTTAGAATTGCTTGTTCTAGCTTCGAGAAGAATGCTGGTGCAATTTTGATTGGGATTGCATTGAATGTGTAGATAGCTTTGGGTAGTATTGACATTTTGACAATATTTATTCTTCCAATCCATGAGCAGAGAATGTCTTTCCATTTCTTTATATCTTCTTCAATTTCCTTCATAAGCTTTCTATAGTTTTCAGCATACAGATCTTTTACATCTTTGGTTAGATTTATTCCTAGGTATTTTATGCTTCTTGGTGCAATTGTGAATGTGATCAGTTTCTTTATTTGTCTTTCTGTTGCTTCATTGTTAGTGTATAAGAATGCAACTGATTTCTGTACATTGATTTTGTATCCTGCAACTTTGCTGAATTCATGTATCAGTTCTAGCAGACTTTTGGTGGAGTCTATCGGATTTTCCATGTATAATATCATGTCATCTGCAAAAAGCGAAAGCTTGACTTCATCTTTGCCAATTTTGATGCCTTTGATTTCCTTTTGTTGTCTGATTGCTGATGCTAGAACTTCCAACAGTATGTTCAACAATAGCGGTGAGAATTGTCATCCCTGTCGTGTTCCTGATCTCAGGGAAAAAGCTCTCAGTTTTTCCCCATTGAGGATGATGTTAGCTGTGGGCTTTTCATAAATGGCTTTTATGATCTTTAAGTATGTTCCTTCTATCCCGACTTTCTCAAGGGTTTTTATTAAGAAAGGGTGCTGGATTTTGTCAAAGGCCTTTTCTGCATCGATTCACAGGATCATATGCTTATCTTTTCTTTTATTAATGTGATGTATCACGTTGATTGATTTGCAAATGTTGAACCAGCCCTGCATCCAATGAATGAATCCCACTTGATTATGGTGAATCATTCTTTTTATATGCTATTGAATTCAATTTGCTAGTATCTTATTGAGAACTTTTGCATCCATATTCATCAGGGATATTGGCCTGTAGTTCTCTTTTTTGACTGGGTCTCTGTCTGGTTTAGGAATCAAAGGAATACTGGCTTCATAGAATGAGTCTGGAAGTTTTCCTTCCCCTTCTATTTCTTGGAATAGCTTGAGAAGGATAGGTATTATCTCTGCTTTAAACGTCTGGTAGAACTCCCCCAGGAAGCCATTTGGTCCTGGACTCTTATTTGTTGGGAGATTTTTGATAACCGATTCAATTTCTTCACTGGTGATGGGTCTGTTCAAGCTTTCTATTTCCTCCTGATTGAGTTTTGGAAGAATTGGGTGTTTAGGAATTGGTCCCTTTCTTCCAGGTTGTCGAATTTGTTGGCATATAATTTTTCATAGTATTCCCTGATAATTGTTTGTATATCTGAGGGATTGGTTGTACTAATTCCATTTTCATTCATGATTTTATCTATTTGGGTCATCTCCCTTTTCTTTTTGAGAAGCCTGGGTAGAGGTTTGTCAATTTGGTTTATTTTTTCAAAAAACCAACTCCTGGTTTCGTTGATCTGCTCTACAGTTTTTTTAGATTCTATATTGTTT
>NW_024413266.1:0-1132 GCF_014898765.1 Herpailurus yagouaroundi | reverse complement strand
AGAACTACAGGCCAATATCCCTGATGAATATGGATGCAAAAATTCTCAATAAGATACTAGCAAATCGAATTCAACGGCATATAAAAAGAATTATTCACCATGATCAAGTGGGATTCATTCCTGGGCTGCAGGGCTGGTTCAACATTCGCAAATCAATCAACGTGATACATCACATTAACAAAAAAAAAGAGAAAAACCATATGATCCTGTCAATCGATGCAGAAAAGGCCTTTGACAAAATCCAGCACCCTTTCTTAATAAAAACCCTTGAGAAAGTCGGGATAGAAGGAACATACTTAAAGATCATAAAAGCCATTTATGAAAAGCCCACAGCTAACATCATCCTCAACGGGGAAAAACTGAGAGCTTTTTCCCTGAGATCAGGAACACGACAGGGATGCCCACTCTCACCGCTGTTGTTTAACATAGTGCTGGAAGTTCTAGCATCAGCAATCAGACAACAAAAGGAAATCAAAGGCATCAAAATTGGCAAAGATGAAGTCAAGCTTTCGCTTTTTGCAGATGACATGATATTATACATGGAAAATCCGATAGACTCCACCAAAAGTCTGCTAGAACTGATACATGAATTCAGCAAAGTTGCAGGATACAAAATCAATGTACAGAAATCAGTTGCATTCTTATACACTAACAATGAAGCAACAGAAAGACAAATAAAGAAACTGATCCCATTCACAATTGCACCAAGAAGCATAAAATACCTAGGAATAAATCTAACCAAAGATGTAAAGGATCTGTATGCTGAAAACTATAGAAAGCTTATGAAGGTAATTGAAGAAGATTTAAAGAAATGGAAAGACATTCCCTGCTCATGGATTGGAAGAATAAATATTGTCAAAATGTCAATACTACCCAAAGCTATCTACACATTCAATGCAATCCCAATCAAAATTGCACCAGCATTCTTCTCGAAACTAGAACAAGCAATCCTAAAATTCATATGGAACCACAAAAGGCCCCGAATAGCCAAAGTAATTTTGAAGAAGAAGACCAAAGCAGGAGGCATCACAATCCCAGACTTTAGCCTCTACTACAAAGCTGTCATCATCAAGACAGCATGGTATTGGCACAAAAACAGACACATAGACCAATGGAATAGAATAGAAACCCC
>NW_024413265.1:0-2520 GCF_014898765.1 Herpailurus yagouaroundi | reverse complement strand
TCTTTATTATTTCTCTTCTTCTGCTGGGTTTAGGCTGCCTTTGCTGTTCTGCTTCTATTTCCTTTAGGTGTGCTGTTAGATTTTGTATTTGGGATTTTTCTTGCTTCTTGAGATAGGCCTGGATTGCAATGTATTTTCCTCTCAGGACTGCCTTCACTGCATCCCAAAGCATTTAGTTTGTTGTATTTTCATTTTCGTTTGTTTCCATATATTTTTAAATTTCTTCTCTAATTGCCTGGTTGACCCACTCATTCTTTAGTAGGGTGTTCTTTAACCTCCATGCTTTTGGAGGTTTTCCAGACTTTTTCCTGTGGTTGATTTCAAGCTTCATAGCATTGTGGTCTGAAAGTATGCATGGTATGATTTCTATTCTTGTATACTTGTGAAGGGCTGTTTTGTGACCCAGTATGTGATCTGTCTTGGAGAATGTTCCATGTGCACTCGAGAAGAAAGTATATTCTGTTGCTTTGGGATGCAGAGTTCTAAATATATCTGTCAAGTCCATCTGATCCAATGTCTCATTCAGGGCCCTTGTTTCTTTATTGACCGTGTGTCTAGATGATCTATCCATTTCTGTAAGTGGAGTGTTGAAGTCCCCTGCAATTACCACATTCTTATCAATAAGGTTGCTTATGTTTGTGAGTAGTTGTTTTATATATTTGGGGGCTCCCATATTCGGCGCATAGACATTTATAATTGTTAGCTCTTCCTGATGGATAGACCCTGTGATTATTATATAATGCCCTTCTTCATCTCTTGTTACAGCCTTTAATTTAAAGTCTAGTTTGTCTGATATAAGTATGGCTACTCCAGCTTTCTTTTGACTTCCAGTGGCATGATAAATAGTTCTCATCCCCTCACTCTCAATCTGAAGGTGTCCTCAGGTCTAAAATGAGTCTCTTGTAGACAGCAAATAGATGGGTCTTGTTTTTTTATCCATTCTGATACCCTATGTCTTTTGGTTGGCACATTTAGTCCATTTACATTCAGTGTTATTATAGAAAGATATAGGTTTAGAGTCATTGTGATGTCCATAGGTTTCATGCTTGTAGCGATGTCTCTGGTACTTTGTCTCACAGGATCCCCCTTAGGATCTCTTGTAGGGCTGGTTTAGTGGTGACGCATTCCCTCAGTTTTTGTTTGTTTGGGAAGACCTTTATCTCTCCTTCTATTCTAAATGACAGACTTGCTGGATAAAGGATTCTCGGCTGCGTATTTTTTCTGTTCATCTCCTCTGCCTCTTCAATCCGAGCCGTGGTTGTCTCCATTTTATTTTGCAGCTCATTAATAGCATTTTTTAGCTCCTCCTGTCTGTTCCTTAGTCCCTTGATCTCTGTAGCAATAGATTCTCTGCTGTCCTGTATACTGTTTTGAAGCCCAGCGATTAATTTTATGACTATTATTCTAAATTCACTTTCTGTTATATTGTTTAAATCATTTTTGATCAGTTCGTTAGCTGTCGTTATTTCCTGGAGATTCATTTGAGGGGACTTCTTCCATTCGTTATTTTGGATAGTCCCTGGAGTGGTGCGGAACTGTGGGGCACTTCCTGTGTGCTGTCTTGAATAACTCACACTGGTGGGTGGGGCCGCAGTCAGACCTGATGTCTGCTCCCAGCCCACCTCTGGGGCCACAATCAGACTGGTGTGTGCCTTCTCTTACCCGCTCCTAGGGGCGGGATTCACTGTGGGGTGCTGTGGCCCGTCTGTGCTACTTGCACACTGCCAGACTTGTGGTGCTGGGGATCTGGTGTATTAGCTGGGGTGGATCGGCAAGATGCACAGGGGCAGGAGGGGCAGGCTCAGCTCACTTTTCCTTTGGAGATCCGCTTCACTGGGAGGGAGTCAGACCCGCCCCCCGCCGGAGGGATAGATCTGCAGAAGTACAGCGTTGGGTGTTTGCGTGGTGCAAGCAAGTTCCCTGGCAGGAACTGATTCCCTTTGGGATTTTGGCTGGGAGATGGGCGAGGGAGATGGTGCTGGCGAGTGCCTCTGTTCCCCGCCAAGCTGCGCTCTGTCGTCCGGGGCTCAACAACTCTCCCTCCCGTTGTCCTTCAGCCCTCCTGTTCTCGGAGCAGAGCTGTTAGCTTATAACCTTCCAGATGTCAAGTCCCGCTTGCTGTCGGAACACTCTCCATCCGACCCCTCTGCTTTTGCCGGCCAGACTTGAGGGCTCTGCTTTGCCAGTGGGCTGCCCCTCCGCCCCAGCTCCCTCCCGCCAGTCCATGGAGTGCGCACGCCTCGCCGCCCTTCCTACCCTCTTCCGTGGGCCTCTCGTCTGCGCTTGGCTCCAGAGAATCTGTTCTGCTAGTGTTCTGGTAGTTTTCTGGGTTATTTAGGCAGGTATGGGTGGGATATAAGTGATCGCAGGACGCAGTGAGCTCAGCGTCCTCCTACGCCACCATCTTCCCAGAAGCCCTCTCTGTTTTTCCAAATGCTGATGGCCATTTTCAGTCCTACTAATACTTGGATTCTCAACCCTTGAAGGTTGTTGGATCTCTTCCCTTATAAGGCACACCCT
>NW_024413264.1:0-1422 GCF_014898765.1 Herpailurus yagouaroundi | reverse complement strand
ACCTCTCGTCCGCCATCGCGATGGCGGACGAGAGGTGGGTGGCGGGGCCGGGCCGGCGCCCGTTCTCGGCCGCGGAAGCTGCGCGGGCCTGCCGAGCCGCGGGCGTCGGGGGCAGCGCGGTGGGGCCGCGGAGGCCGCGGACGCCTGTGGGGCCGAGAGGCTGTGGCTGCCCCTTTCCCGCTCGGCCGCGCGCCACGTGCCCAGCTGCCGCCCCAGACCCGCCTCCCGCTCCGGGGCGGCCCCGAGCATCTGCTCGGCCTGCTGCCTGCCTTCCTCCGGGGACGCCCCGTACTTGGGTGGGACGGGCCTTTGCCATCTGGGCGCTGCCCCCTTTCCTTGTTCCGTGGTGGCGGGACATACGGCCGCATTCATGGGCACGCTGATAAATGTGTCAGACGTCATCCCTTTGCCTCCAGAGCCCCCGGGGGAGTGCCGAGGGCTGTGACGGCGGGGACCTGTGCGGCTTTGTGGCCGGCCCTCCGGAGACATCAGTAGACCTCAGCCCCGAAAGAGAGCGGACATTGAACAATCAGCCGCTGACATTTATTTAGAGCTTTCTGTGAACCCAGCGCTGAGCGGAGTGTTGCATCCGCGTGTTGTTATAGCCCTACTTGTGAGTCAGGCCCTGTAACTCCCCCTGCGTCGCAGAGGGGGCGAGGGCACTCCCCGCGGTCGCACAGCCAGTAAGTGGGAGCTGTACGTTGCCTCATCGGGGGCTCCAGCAAACTTACTTTGTTCTTGGTGATCGCAGGTTAGGACGGTACCAGTTCCGCTGTTGAGCCCTCAGAGTCAGAGCCTTGACTGTGTTCCAGGCGCCGCTGCGGTGGCACATTTTGCGGTGATCTGATGGCATTTCTCTCTCCCAATGTGCTGGGTTGTGATGGAAAGCCCTGTGTATTTCGTAGGGTGTTTTGAAGCAACTGAGCTGATAGACCCACAGAACTCACCTGGCTGCAGACGAGCGTCACCTCGGAGGTTTCAAAAAAGTAGATTCTTGGGCCTTATCCCAGATTTACCAAATTATCGGCGGCGGTGGGGGCCAAGGCTCTTGAATTTGTATCTTTAAAAATTTCCTGGGGCGCCTGGGTGGCGCAGTCGGTTAAGCGTCCGACTTCAGCCAGGTCACGATCTCGCGGTCCGTGAGTTCGAGCCCCGCGTCAGGCTCTGGGCTGATGGCTCAGAGCCTGGAGCCTGTTTCCGATTCTGTGTCTCCCTCTCTCTCTGCCCCTCCCCCGTTCATGCTCTGTCTCTCTCTGTCCCAAAAATAAATAAAACGTTTAAAAAAAAAAATTTCCTGTGGGGGCGCCTGGGTGGCTCAGTTGGTGAAGTGTCCGACTTCGGCTCAGGTCACGATCTCGTGGTTTGTGGGTTCGATCCCCGCGTCGGGCTCTGTGCTGACAGCTCGGAGCCTGGAGCCTGCTT
>NW_024413263.1:0-1208 GCF_014898765.1 Herpailurus yagouaroundi | reverse complement strand
GTAAAAAAAGAGAACTACAGGCCAATATCCCTGATGAATATGGATGCAAAAATGCTCAATAAGATACTAGCAAATCGAATTCAACAGCATATAAAAAGAATTATTCACCATGATCAAGTGGGATTCATTCCTGGGATGCAGGCCTGGTTCAACATTCGCAAATCAATCAACGTGATACATCACATTAACAAAAAAAAAAGAGAAAAACCATATGATCCTGTCAATCGATGCAGAAAAGGCCTTTGACAAAATCCAGCACCCTTTCTTAATAAAAACCCTTGAGAAAGTCGGGATAGAAGGAACATACTTAAAGATCATAAAAGCCATTTATGAAAAGCCCACAGGTAACATCATCCTCAACGGGGAAAAACTGAGAGATTTTTCCCTGAGATCAGGAACATGACAGGGATGCCCACTCTCACCACTGTTGTTTAACATAGTGCTGGAAGTGCTAGCATCAGCAATCAGACAACAAAAGGAAATCAAAGGCATCAAAATTGGCAAAGATGAAGTCAAGCTTTCGCTTTTTGCAGATGACATGATATTACACATGGAAAATCCGACAGACTCCACCAAAAGTCTGCTAGAACTGATACATGAATTCAGCAAAGTTGCAGGATACAAAATCAATGCACAGAAATCAGTTGCATTCTTATACGCTAACAATGAAGCAACAGAAAGACAAATAAAGGAACTGATCCCATTCACAATTGCACCAAGAAGCATAAAATACCTAGGAATAAATCTAACCAAACATGTATAGGATCTGTATGCTGAAAACTATAGAAAGCTTATGAAGGTAATTGAAGAAGATTTAAAGAAATGGAAAGACATTCCCTGCTCATGATTGGAAGAATAAATATTGTCAAAATGTCAATACTCCCCAAAGATATCTACACATTCAATGCAATCCCAATCAAAATTGCACCAGCATTCTTCTCGAAACTAGAACAAGCAATCCTAAAATTCCTATGGAACCACAAAAGGCCCTGAATAGCCAAAGGAATTTTGAAGAAGAAGACCAAAGCAGGAGGCATCACAATCCCAGACTTTAGCCTCTACTACAAAGCTGTCATCATCAAGACAGCATGGTATTGGCACAAAAACAGACACATAGACCAATGGAATAGAATAGAAACCCCAGAACTAGACCCACAAACGTATGGCCAACTCATCTTTGACAAAGCAGGAAAGAACATCCAATGGAA
>NW_024413262.1:0-1080 GCF_014898765.1 Herpailurus yagouaroundi | reverse complement strand
TTAGCCTCTACTACAAAGCTGTCATCATCAAGACAGCATGGTATTGGCACAAAAACAGACACATAGACCAATGGAATAGAATAGAAACCCCAGAACTAGACCCACAAATGTATGGCCAACTAATCTTTGACAAAGCAGGAAAGAACATCCAATGGGAAAAAGACAGTCTCTTTAACAAATGGTGCTGGGAGAACTGGACAGCAACATGCAGAAGGTTGAAACTAGACCACTTTCTCACACCATTCACAGAAATAAACTCAAAATGGATAAAGGACCTGAATGTGAGACAGGACACCATCAAAACCCTAGAGGAGAAATCAGGAAAAGACCTCTCTGACCTCAGCCGTAGCAATCTCTTACTCAACACATCCCCAAAGGCAAGGGAATTAAAAGCAAAAATCAATTACTGGGACCTTATGAAGATAAAAAGCTTCTGCACAGCAAAGGAAATAGCCAACAAAACTAAAAGGCAACCAACGGAATGGGAAAAGATATTTGCAAATGACATATCGGACAAAGGGCTAGTATCCAAAATCTATAAAGAGCTCACCAAACTCCACACCCGAAAAGCAAATAACCCAGTGAAGAAATGGGCAGAAAATATGAATAGACACTTCTCTAAAGAAGACATCCAGATGGCTAACAGGCACATGAAAAGGTGCTCAACGTCGCTCCTCATCAGGGAAATACAAATCAAAACCACACTCAGATATCACCTCACGCCAGTCAGAGTGGCCAAAATGAACAAATCAGGAGACTATAGATGCTGGAGAGGATGTGGAGAAACGGGAACCCTCTTGCACTGTTGGTGGGAATGCAAATTGGTGCAGCCGCTCTGGAAAACAGTGTGGAGGTTCCTCAGAAAATTAAAAATAGTCCTACCCTATGACCCAGCAATAGCACTGCCAAGAATTTACCCAAGGGATACAGGAGTGCTGATGCATAGGGGCACTTGTACCCCAATGTTCATAGCAGCACTCTCAACAATAGCCAAATTATGGGAAGAGCCTAAATGTCCATCAACTGATGAATGGATAAAGAAATTGTGGTTTATATCCACAATGTAGTACTACAGGGCAA
>NW_024413261.1:0-1025 GCF_014898765.1 Herpailurus yagouaroundi | reverse complement strand
ACGTTTATTTATTTTTGGGACACAGAGAGACAGAGCATGAACGGGGGAGGGGCAGAGAGAGAGGGACACAGAATCGGAAACAGGCTCCAGGCTCTGAGCCATCAGCCCAGAGCCCGACGCGGGGCTCGAACTCACGGACCGCGAGATCGTGACCTGGCTGAAGTCGGATGCTTAACCGACTGCGCCACCCAGGCGCCCCTGAATGTATGTATTTTAATATGATCTCTTTTAAGGATTTTGTAGCCTAAACCCTCAAAGGCATTGATTCCATATTCCAGAACTGTGACTGTCAGTAAATGGAAAATGAATGTTGAGGAAGCATAAGTACCTGACCACGTTCTGCTTTCTTTTGTATCAGCTCCTGAACCAGAGTTGCAGTTCACTTTGGAGCCAAACGTTATTGGAGCTCTGACTTATTGAACTGTAGTTAAATCAAAGTAAGATGGAAATTTGCCAACAGCGATCCATTCAAAGTCTCTAATGGAGACCTAAAGATAACTAAGTGAAATGATTAGGGTTTCCTGTGTCATCTTCCTAGACTAAGGTATTGTGTGTAGTAGCAGTAGACGTAGAAAATATCTTTAGTTGAGAGGCGAGATGTGTAGAACGCGACAGTCCGTGGAGTTAACGGGAGTCTTTTTCCACCGCTGACCAAATAGAACATGGTTAATGGGAAAGACCTTGTAGGGCTGGATGCCAGAAGGAACACATGGACAAAGAAAGAAGGGGTAGTGATGGGACTGTGGGTTGTGGGGAGAGGGAAATGGAAAACCATTTTATGATTTGGCAAAATGTGGGTCCTGGGTCCATAGGTACAGAACTAAGCCCTCTGATCCCTTGTTATTTTTACTGAAGCAAACGTATATCAGAGATGGTTATTGAGCATCTATTCTGTGTTGTATGGAAATTTAGAGGCATGATATTTGTATTAAAGGGATTTATAATCTGTATAGTTCAAAGCTTTACAATAATTTTAACACAGTACCAATTTCTAACGATTTACAACTTAAAAACAATTAAAGAAC
>NW_024413260.1:0-1968 GCF_014898765.1 Herpailurus yagouaroundi | reverse complement strand
GAATGAAAATGGAATTATTACAACCAATCCCTCAGAGATACAAGCAATTATCAGGGAATACTATGAAAAATTATATGCCAACAAACTGGACAACCTGGAAGAAATGGACAAATTCCTAAACACCCACACGCTTCCAAAACTCAATCAGGAGGAAATAGAAAGCTTGAACAGACCCATAACCAGTGAAAAAATTGAATCAGTCATCAAAAATCTCCCAATAAATAAGAGTCCAGGACCAGATGGCTTCCCAGGGGAGTTCTACCAGACGTTTAAAGCAGAGATAATACCTATCCTTCTCAAGCTATTCCAAAAAATTGAAAGGGAAAGAAAACTTCCAGACTCATTCTATGAAGTCAGTATTACTTTGATTCCTAAACCAGACAGAGACCCAGTAAAAAAAGAGAACTACAGGCCAATATCCCTGATGAATATGGATGCAAAAATTCTCAATAAGATACTAGCAAATTGAATTCAACAGCGTATAAAAAGAATTATTCACCACGATCAAGTGGGATTCATTCCTGGGATGCAGGGCTGGTTCAACATTCACAAATCAATCAATGTGATACATCACATTAATAAAAGAAAAGATAAGAACCATATGATCCTGTCAATCGATGCAGAAAAGGTCTTTGACAAAATCCAGCAAACTTTCTTAATAAAAACCCTCGAGAAAGTCGGGATAGAAGGAACATACTTAAAGATCATAAAAGCCATTTATGAAAAGCCCACAGCTAACATCATCCTCAATGGGGAAAAACTGAGAGCTTTTTCCCTGAGATCAGGAACACGACAGGGATGTCCACTCTCAACGCTGTTGTTTAACATAGTGTTGGAAGTTCTAGCATCAGCAATCAGACAACAAAAGGAAATCAAAGGCATCAAAATTGGCAAAGATGAAGTCAAGCTTTCACTTTTTGCAGATGACATGATATTATACATGGAAATTCCGATAGACTCTACCAGAAGTCTGCTAGAACTGATACATGAATTTAGCAAAGTTGCAGGATACAAAATCAATGTACAGAAATCAGTTGCATTCTTATACACTAATAATGAAGCAACAGAAAGACAAATAAAGAAACTGATCCCATTCACAATTGCACCAAGAAGCATAAAATACCTAGGAATAAATCTAACCAAAGATGTAAAAGATCTGTATGCTGAAAACTATAGAAAGCTTAGGAAGGAAATTGAAGAAGATATAAAGAAATGGAAAAACATTCCGTGCTCATGGATTGGAAGAATAAATATTGTCAAAATGTCAATACTACCCAAAGCTATCCACATTCAATGCAATCCCAATCAAAATTGCACCAGCATTCTTCTCGAAACTAGAACAAGCAATCCTAAAGTTTGTATGGAACCACAAAAGGTCCCGAATAGCCAAAGTAATTTTGAAGAAGAAGACCAAAGCAGGAGGCATCACAATCCCAGACTTTAGCCTCTACTACAAAGCTGTCATCATCAAGACAGCATGGTTTTGGCACAAAAACAGACACATAGACCAATGGAATAGAATAGAAACCCCAGAATTAGACCCACAAACGTGTGGCCAACTCATCTTTGACAAAGCAGGAAAGAACATCCAATGGAAACAAGACAGTCTCTTTAACAAATGGTGCTGGGAGAACTGGACAGCAACATGCAGAAGGTTGAAACTAGACCACTTTCTCACACCATTCACAAAAATAAACTCAAAATGGATAAAGGACCTGAATGTGAGACAGGAAACCATCAAAACCCTAGAGGAGAAAGCAGGAAAAGACCTCTCTGACCTCAGCCATAGCAATTTGTTACTTGACACATCCCCAAAGGCAAGGGAATTAAAAGCAAAAATGAACTACTGGGACCTTATGAAGATAAAAAGCTTCTGCACAGCAAAGGAAACAACCAACAAAACTAAAAGGCAACCAACGGGATGGGAAAAGATATTTGCAAATGACATATCGGACAAAGGGCTAGTAT
>NW_024413259.1:0-1357 GCF_014898765.1 Herpailurus yagouaroundi | reverse complement strand
TGCTAGACAGAAAAAATATGCAGCCGAGAATCCTTTATCCAGCAAGCCTGTCATTTAGAATAGAAGGAGAGATAAAGGTCTTCCCAAACAAACAAAAACTGAAGGAATTTGTCACCACTAAACCAGCCCTACAAGAGATCCTAAGGGGGACCCTGTGAGACAAAGTATCAGAGACATCACTACAAGCATAAAACATACAGACATCACAATGACTCTAAACCCATATCTTTCTATAATAACACTGAATGTAAATGGATTAAATGCGCCAACCAAAAGACATAGGGTATCAGAATGGATAAAAAAACAAGACCCATCTATTTGCTGTCTACAAGAGACTCATTTTAGACCTGAGGACACCTTTAGATTGAGAGTGAGGGGATGGAGAACTATTTATCATGCTACTGGAAGCCAAAAGAAAGCTGGAGTAGCCATACTTATATCAGACAAACTAGACTTTAAATTAAAGGCTGTAACAAGAGATGAAGAAGGACATTATATAATAGTGACAGGGTCTATCCATCAGGAAGAGCTAACAATTATAAATGTCTATGCGCCGAATACCGGAGCACCCAAATATATAAAAAAACTACTCATAAACACAAACAACCTTATTGATAAGAATGTGGTAATTGCAGGGGACTTTAACACCCCACTTACAGAAATGGATAGATCATCTAGACACACGGTCAATAAAGAAACAAGGGCCCTGAATGAGACATTGGATCAGATGGACTTGACAGATATATTTAGAACTCTGCATCCCAAAGCAACAGAATATACTTTCTTCTCGAGTGCACATGGAACATTCTCCAAGATAGATCATATACTGGGTCACAAAACATCCCTTCATAAGTTTACAAGAATTGAAATCATACCATGCATACTTTCAGACCACAATGCTATGAAGCTTGAAATCAACCACAGAAAAAAGTCTGGAAAACCTCCAAAAGCATGGAGGTTAAAGAACACCCTACTAACGAATGAGTGGGTCAACCAGGCAATTCGAGAAGAAATTAAAAAATATATGGAAACAAACGAAAATGAAAATACAACAATCCAAACGCTTTGGGACGCAGCGAAGGCAGTCCTGAGAGGAAAATACATTGCAATCCAGGCCTATCTCCAGAAACCAGAAAAATCCCAAATACAAAATCTAACAGCACACCTAAAGGAAATAGAAGCAGAACAGCAAAGGCAGCCTAAACCCAGCAGAAGAAGAGAAATAATAAAGATCAGAGCAGAAATAAACAATATAGAATCTAAAAAAACTGTAGAGCAGATCAACGAAACCAAGAGTTGGTTTTTTGAAAAAATAAACAAAATTGACAAACCTCTAGCCAGGCTTCTCAAAAAGAAA
>NW_024413258.1:0-1778 GCF_014898765.1 Herpailurus yagouaroundi | reverse complement strand
AGCCCCCAAATATATAAAACAATTACACACATAAGCAACCTTATTGATAAGAATGTGGTAATTGCAGGGGACTTTATACCCCACTTACAGAAATGGATAGATCATCTAGACACACGGTCAATAAAGAAACAAGGGCCCTGAATGATACATTGGATCAGATGGACTTGACAGATATATTTAGAGCTCTGCATCCCAAAGCAACAGAATATACTTTCTTCTTGAGTGCACATGGAACATTCTCCAAGATAGATCACACACTGGGTCAGAAAATAGCCCTTCATAAGTATACAAGAATTGAGATCATACCATGGACACTTTCAGACCACAATGCTATGAAGCTTGAAATCAACCACAGGAAAAAGTCTGCAAAACCTTCAAAAGCATGGAGGTTAAAGAACATCCTACTAAAGAATGAATGGGTCAACCAGGCAATTAGAGAAGAAATTTAAAAATATATGGAAACAAATGAAAATGAAAATACAACAATCCAAATGCTTTGGGATGCAGCGAAGGCAGTCCTGAGAGGAAAATGCATTGCAATCCAGGCCTATCTCAAGAAACAAGAAAAATCCCAAATACAAAATCTAACAACACACCTCAAGGAAATAGAAGCAGAACAGCAAAGACACCCTAGACCCAGCATAAGAAGAGGAATAATAAAGATTAGAGCAGAAATAAACAATATAGAATCTAAAAAAAACTGTAGAGCAGATCAATGAAACCAAGAGTTGGTTTTTTGAAAAAATAAACAAAATTGATAAACCTCTAGCCAGGCTTCTCAAAAAGAAAAGGGAGATGACCCAAATAGATAAAATCATGAATGAAAATGGGATTATTACAACCAATCCCTCAGAAATACAAGCAATTACCAGGGAATACTATGAAAAACTATATGCCAACAAACTGGACAACCTGGAAGAAATGAACAAATTCCTAAACACCCACACTCTTCCCAAACTCAATTAGGAGGAAATAGAAAGCTTGAACAGACCCATAACCAGTGAAGAAATTGAATCAGTTATCAAAAATCTCCCAACAAATAAGAGTCCAGGACCAGATGGCTTCCCAGGGGAGTTCTACCAGACATTTAAAGCAGAGATAATACCTACCCTTCTCAAGCTATTCCAAAAAATAGAAAGGGAAGGAAAACTTCCAGACTCATTCTATGAAGCCAGTATTACTTTGATTCCTAAACCAGACAGAGACCCAGTAAAAAAAGAGCACTACAGGCCAATTATCCCTGATGAATATGGATGTAAAAACCTCAATAAGATACTAGCAAATCGAGTCAATAATATATAAAAAGAATTATTCACCATGATCAAGTGGGATTCATTCTTGGGATGCAGGGCTGGTTCAACATTGGCAAATCAATCAGCGTGATACATCACATTAATAAAAGAAAAGATAAGAACCATATGATCCTGTCAATCGATGCAGAAAAGGCCTTTGGCAAAATCCAGCACCCTTTCTTAATAAAAACCCTCGAGAAAGTCAGGATAGAAGGAACATACTTAAACATCATAAAAGCCATTTATGAAAAGCCCACAGCTAACATCATCCTCAATGGGGGAAAAACTGAGATCTTTTTCCCTGAGATCAGGAACACGACAGGGATGCCCACTCTCACCGCTGTTGTTTAACATAGTGTTGGAAGTGCTAGCATCAGCAATCAGACAACAAAAGGAAATCAAAGGCATCAAAATTGCCAATGATGAAGTCAAGCTTTCCCTTTTTGCAGATGACATGATATTATACATGGAAAATCCGATAGACTC
>NW_024413257.1:0-2014 GCF_014898765.1 Herpailurus yagouaroundi | reverse complement strand
CATGTATTATCAATTAAACTTTACTGTCTATATTATTTCATTTGATTCTTTGTATTTTTTTTTACATATTTTGCCTTCTTTATTTGACTAATTATGTGGGTTTAAAAAGCCCTATACTTGCTTTTTTCCTGCTTTTTTTTCTTATGTAGTTCCTTTTAAGTAATAGTATTCAAACCACCTACTTCTTTTTTTTAAAAAATTTTTTTTCAATGTTTATTTATTTTTGGGACAGAGAGAGACAGAGCATGAACGGGGGAGGGGCAGAGAGAGAGGGAGACACAGAATCAGAAACAGGCTCCAGGCTCCGAGCCATCAGCCCAGAGCCCGACGCGGGGCTCGAACTCACGGACCGCGAGATCGTGACCTGGCTGAAGTCGGACGCTTAACCGACTGCGCCACCCAGGCGCCCCTCAAACCACCTACTTCTAAGAGAATAGATTATTCTCATATGTCTATTGGGAATGTCATATACAACAAAGCTCAGACAATAATTGTTGGAAAAGGCAGGGAAGCCATGATAAATTCTAATTAACACCATCAACTTTAAAATGTGAGATAGGAGGATCAAAGATGGCGGCGTAGGAGGACACTGGGCTCACTGCGCGTCCTGCTGATCACTTAGATTCCACCTACACCTGCCTAAATAACCCAGAAAACCACCAGAGGGTTAGCAGAACGGAGTCGCCAGAGCCAAGCACAGACGAGAGGACCACGGAAGAGGGTAGGAAGGGCGGCGAGGCGGTGCGCGCTCCACGGACTGGCGGGAGGGAGCCGGGGCGGAGGGGCGGCTCGCCGGCCAAGCAGAGCCCCCGAGTCTGGCTTGCAAAAAGCGGAGGGGCCTGACGGACTGTGTTCCGACAGCAAGTGCGACTTAGCGGCTGGGAGGTCATAATTTAACAGCTCTGCTCAGAAGGCGGGAAGGCTGGAGGACAAAGGGAAGGAGAGCCACTGAGCCCCCGGACGACAGAGCTCAGTTTGGTGGGGAACAAAGGCGCTCGCCAGCGCCATCTCCCCCGCCCATCCCCCAGCCAAAATCCCAAAGAGAATCAGTTCCTGCCAGGGAACTTGCTCGCTCCGCGCAAACACCCAGCTCTGCGCTTCTGCGGAACCAAACCTCCGGCAGCGGATCTGATTCCCTCCTGCTGCCACAGGGCCCCTCCTGAAGTGGATCACCTAAGGAGAAGCAAGCTAAGCCTGCCCCTCCTGCCCCTGTGCACCTTGCCTACCCACCCCAGCTAAGACGCCAGATCCCCAGCATCACAAGCCTGGCAGGGTGCAAGTAGCCCAGACAGGCCACCCCACCCCACAGTGAGTCCCGCCTCTAGGAGAGGGGAAGAGAAGGCACACACCAGTCTGACTGTGGCCCCAGCGGTGGGCTGGGGGCAGACATCAGGTCTGACTGCGGCTCCGCCCACCAACTCCAGATATACACCACAGCACAGGGGAAGTGCCCTGCAGGTCCTCACCACGCCAGGGACTATCCAAAATGACCAAGCGGAAGAATTCCCCTCAGAAGAATCTCCAGGAAATAACAACAGCTAATGAGCTGATCAAAAAGGATTTAAATAATATAACAGAAAGTGAATTTAGAATAATAGTCATAAAATTAATCGCTGGGCTTGAAAACAGTATAGCTGACAGCAGAGAATCTCTTGCTACAGAGATCAAGGGACTAAGGAACAGTCACGAGGAGCTGAAAAACGCTTTAAACGAAATGCATAACAAAATGGAAACCACCACGGCTCGGATTGAAGAGGCAGAGGAGAGAATAGGTGAACTAGAAGATAAAGTTATGGAAAAAGAGGAAGCTGAGAAAAAGAGAGATAAAAAAATCCAGGAGTATGAGGGGAAAATTAGAGAACTAAGTGATACACTAAAAAGAAATAATATACGCATAATTGGTATCCCAGAGGAGGAAGAGAGAGGGAAAGGTGCTGAAGGGGTACTTGAAGAAATAATAGCTGAGAACTTCCCTGAAGTGGGGAAGGAAAAAGGCATTGAAATCCAAGAGGCA
>NW_024413256.1:0-1613 GCF_014898765.1 Herpailurus yagouaroundi | reverse complement strand
ACATCACAATGACTCTAAACCCATATCTTTCTATAATAACACTGAATTTAAATGGATTAAATGCGCCAACCAAAAGACATAGGGTATGAGAATGGATAAAAAACAAGACCCATAAATTTGCTGTCTACAAGAGACTCATTTTAGACCTGAGGACACCTTTAGATTGAGAGTGAGGGGATGGAGAACTATTTATCATGCTACTGGAAGCCAAAAGAAAGCTGGAGTAGCCATACTTATATCCGACAAACTAGACTTTAAATTAAAGGCTGTAACAAGAGATGAAGAAGGACATTATATAATAGTGACAGGGTCTATCCATCAGGAAGAGCTAACAATTATAAATGTCTACGCGCCGAATACCGGAGCCCCCAAATATATAAAACAACTACTCATAAACATAAGCAACCTTATTGATAAGAATGTGGTAATTGCAAGGGACTTTAACACCCCACTTACAGAAATGGATAGATCATCTAGACACATGGTCAATAAAGAAACAAGGGCCCTGAATGAGACATTGGATCAGATGGACTTGACAGATCTATTTAGAACTCTGCATCCCAAAGCAACAGAATATACTTTCTTCTCGAGTGCACATGGAACATTCTCCAAGATAGACCATATACTGGGTTAAAAAACAGCCCTTCATAAGTTTACAAGAATTGAAATTATACCATGCATACTATCAGACCACAATGCTATGAAGCTTGAAATCAACCACAGAAAAAAGTCTGGAAAACCTCCAAAAGCATGGAGGTTAAAGAACACCCTACTAACGAATGAGTGGGTCAACCAGGCAATTAGAGAAGAAATTAAAAAATATATGGAAACAAACAGAAATGAAAATACAACAATCCAAACGCTTTGGGATGCAGCAAAGGCAGTCCTGAGAGGAAAATACATTGCAATCCAGGCCTATCTCAAGTAACAAGAAAAATCCCAAATACAAAATCTAACAGCACACCTAAAGGAATAGAAGCAGAACAGCAAAGGCAGCCTAAACCCAACAGAAGAAGAGAAATAATAAAGATCAGAGCAGAAATAAAATAGAATCTAAAACAACTGTAGAGCAGATCAACGAAACTAAGAGTTGCTTTTTTGAAAAAATAAACAAAATTGACAAACCTCTAGCCAGGCTTCTCAAAAAGAAAAGGGAGAGGACCCAAATAGATAAAATCATGAATGAAAATGGAATTATTACAGCCAATCCCTCAGAGATACGATCAATTATCAGGGAATACTATGAAAAATTATATGCCAACAAATTGGACAACCTGGAAGAAATGGACAAATTCCTAAACACCCACACTCTTCCAAAACTCAATCAGGAGGAAATAGAAAGCTTGAACAGACCCATAACCAGCGAAGAAATTGAATCGGTTATCAAAAATCTCCCAACAAATAAGAGTCCAGGACCAGATGGCTTCCCAGGGGAGTTCTACCGGACGTTTAAAGCAGATATAATACCTATCCTTCTCAAGCTATTCCAAGAAATAGGAAGGGAAGGAAAACTTCCAGACTCATTCTATGAAGCCAGTATTCCTTTGATTCCTAAACCAGACAGAGACCCAGTAAAAAAAGAGAACTACAGGCCAATATCCCTGATGAATATG
>NW_024413255.1:0-1476 GCF_014898765.1 Herpailurus yagouaroundi | reverse complement strand
TCGATTCAAGTTACGTCTGAAGGGAGTTCTCTGTGCCTCTTGGATTTCAATGCCTTTTTCCTTCCCCAGTTCAGGGAAGTTCTCAGCTATTATTTCTTCAAGTACCCCTTCAGCACCTTTCCCTCTCTCTTCCTCCTCTGGGATACCAATTATGCGTATATTATTTCTTTTTAGTGTATCACTTAGTTCTCTAATTTTCCCCTCATACTCCTGGATTTTTTTATCTCTCTTTTTCTCAGCTTCCTCTTTTTCCATAACTTTATCTTCTAGTTCACCTATTCTCTCCTCTGCCTCTTCAAATCGAGCCGTGGTGGTTTCCATTTTGTTATGCATTTCATTTAAAGCGTTTTTCAGCTCCTCGTGACTGTTCCTTAGTCCCTTGATCTCTGTAGCAAGAGATTCTCTGCTGTCAGCTATACTGTTTTCAAGCCCAGCGATTAATTTTATGACTATTATTCTAAATTCACTTTCTGTTATATTATTTAAATCCTTTTTGATCAGCTCATTAGCTGTTGTTATTTCCTGGAGATTCTTCTGAGGGGAATTCTTCAGCTTGGTCATTTTGGATAGTCCCTGGCGTGGTGAGGACCTGCAGGGCACTTCCCCTGTGCTGTGGTGTATAACTGGAGTTGGTGGGCGGAGCCCCAGTCAGACCTGATGTCTGCCCCCAGCCCACTGCTGGGGCCACAGTCAGACTGGTGTGTGCTTTCTCTTCCCCTCTCCTAGGGGCGGGATTCACTGTGGGGTGGGGTGGCCTGTCTGGGCTACTTGCACACTGCCAGGCTTGTGATGCTGGGGATCTGGAGTCTTAGCTGGGGTGGGTAGGCAAGGTGCACAGGGGCAGGAGGTGCAGGCTTAGCTTGCTTCTCCTTAGGTGATCCACTTCAGGAGGGGCCCTGTGGCAGCAGGAGGGAGTCAGATCCGCTGCCGGAGGTTTGGCTCCACAGAAGCGCAGAGTTGGGTGTTTGTGAGGAGCGAGCAAGTTCCCTGGCAGGAACTGGTTCTCTTTGGGATTTTGGCTGGGGGATGGGTGGGGGAGATGGCGCTGGCGAGCGCCTTTGTTCCCCACCAAACTGAGCTCTGTCGTCCGGGGGCTCAGCAGCTCTCCTTCCCTTTGTCCTCCAGCCTTCCTGCTTTCTGAGCAGAGCTGTTAACTTATGACCTCCCAGACGCTAAGTCGCTCTTGCTGTCGGAACACAGTCCGTCAGGCCCCTCCGCTTTTTGCAAGCCAGACTTGGGGGCTCTGCTTGGCCGGTGAGCCGCCCTTCCGCCCAGGCTCCCTCCCGCCAGTCCGTGGAGCGCGCACCGCCTCGCCGCCCTTCCTACCCTCTTCCGTGTGCCTCTCGTCTGTCTGCGCTTGGCTCCGGCGACTCCGTTCTGCTAATCCTCTTGCGGTTTTCTGGGTTATTTAGGCAGGTGTAGGTGGAATCTAAGTGATCAGCAGGACGCGCGGTGAGCCCAGCGTCCTCCTACGCC
>NW_024413254.1:0-1265 GCF_014898765.1 Herpailurus yagouaroundi | reverse complement strand
CTTCTGAGGGGAATTCTTCCGCTTGGTCATTTTGGATAGTCCCTGGCATGGTGAGGACTTGTAGGGCACTTCCCCTGCGCTGTGGTGTCTAACTGGAGTTGGTGGGCGGAGCCGCAGTCAGACCTGATGTCTGCCCGCAGCCCACCGCTGGGGCCACAGTCAGACTGGTGCGTGCCTTCTCTTCCCCTCTCCTAGGGGCGGGATTCACTGTGGGGTGGGGTGGCCTGTCTGGGCTACTTGCACACTGCCAGGCTTGTGATGCTGGGGATCTGGCGTCTTAGCTGGGGTGGGTAGGCAAGGTGCACAGGGGCAGGAGGAGCAGGCTTAGCTTGCTTCTCCTTAGGTGATCCACTTCAGGAGGGGCCCTGTGGCAGCAGGAGGGAGTCAGATCCGCTGCCGGAGGTTTGGCTCCACAGAAGCGCAGAGTTGGGTGTTTGCGCGGAGCGAGCAAGTTCCCTGGCAGGAACTGGTTCTCTTTGGGATTTTGGCTGGGGGATGGGCGGGGGAGATGGCGCTGGCGAGCGCCTTTGTTCCCCACCAAACTGAGCTCTGTCGTCAGGGGGCTCAGCAGCTCTCCTTCCCTTTGTCCTCCAGCCTTCCTGCTTTCTGAGCAGAGCTGTTAACTTATGACCTCCCAGCCGCTAAGTCGCGCTTGCTGTCAGAACACAGTCCGTCAGGCCCCTCCACTTTTTGCAAGCCAGACTCGGGGGCTCTGCTTGGCCGGCGAGCCGCCCCTCTGCCCCGGCTCCCTCCCGCCAGTCCATGGAGCGCTCACCGCCTCGCCGCCCTTCCTACCCTCTTCCGTGGGCCTCTCGTCTGCGCTTGGCTCTGGCGACTCCGTTCTGCTAATCCTCTGGCAGTTTTCTGGGTTATTTAGGCAGGTGTAGGTGGAATCTAAGTGATCAGCAGGACGCGCCGTGAGCCCAGCGTCCTCCTACGCCGCCATCTTGTGTGTGGTCCAGCTTGCCAGAGCAAAGCTCTTTTTTAAAAAAAATTAAAAAAAAATTTTTTTTCAATGTTTATTTTGGGAAAGAGAGAGACAGAGCATGAACGGGGGAGGGTCAGAGAGAGAGGGAGACACAGAATCAGAAGCAGGCTCCAGGCTCTGAGCCATCAGCCCAAAGCCCGACTCAGGGCTCAAACCCACAGACCACGAGATCATGACCTGAGCTGAAGTCGGACGCTTAACCGACTGAGCCACCCAGGCGCCCCAACCCTTCAATATATTATAATACTGCTTAAAAGAGGTTTAACTGGGGCACCTG
>NW_024413253.1:0-4371 GCF_014898765.1 Herpailurus yagouaroundi | reverse complement strand
CAATACCATGCTGTCTTGATGATGACAGCTTTGTAGTAGAGGCTAAAGCCTGGGATTGTGATGCCTCCTGCTTTGGTCTTCTTCTTCAAAATTGCTTTGGCTATTCGGGGCCTTTTGTGGTTCCATATGAATTTTAGAATTGCTTGTTCTAGCTTCGAGAAGAATGCTGGTGCAATTTTGATTGGGATTGCATTGGATGTGTAGATAGCTTTGGGTAATATTGACATTTTGACAATATTTATTCTTCCAATCCATGAACAGGGAATGTCTTTCCATTTCTTTATATCCTCTTCAATTTCCTTCATCAGCTTTCTATAGTTTTCAGCATACAGATCCTTTACATCTTTGGTTAGATTTATTCCTAGGTATTTTATGCTTCTTGGTGCAATTGTGAATGGGATCTGTTTCTTTATTTGTCTTTCTGTTGCTTCATTGTTAGTGTATAAGAATGCAACCGATTTCCATACATTGATTTTGTATCCTACAACTTTGCTGAATTCATGTATCAGTTCTAGCAGACTTTTGGTGGAGTCTATCGGATTTTCCATGTATAATATCATGTCATGTGCAAAAAGCCAAAGCTTGACTTCATCTTTGCCAATTTGGATGCCTTTGATTTCCTTTTGTTGTCTGATTGCTGATGCTAGAACTTCCAACACTGTGTTAAACAACGTGGTGAGAGTGGACATCCCTGTCGTGTTCTTGATCTCAGGGAAAAAGCTCTCGATTTTTCCCCTTTGAGGATGATGTTGGCTGTGGGCTTTTCATAAATGGCTTTGATGATGTTTAAGTATGTTCTTTCTCTTCTGACTTTCTCAAGGGTTTTTATTAAGAAAGGGTGCTGGATTTTGTCAAAGGCCTTTTTGGCATCGGTTGACAGGAACATATGGTTCTTCTCTCTTTTTTTTTATTAATGTGATGTATCACGTTGATTGATTTGCGAATGTTGAACCAGCCCTGCATCCCAGGAATGAATCCCACTTGATTATGGTGGATAATTCTTTTTATATGCTGTTGAATTCTATTTGCTAGTATCTTATTGAGAATTTTTGCATCCATATTCATCAGGGATATTGGCCTGTATTTCTCTTTTGTTACTGGGTCTCTGTCTGGTTTAGGAATCAAAGTAACACTGGCTTCATAGAATGAGTCTGCAAGTTTTCCTTCCCTTTATATTTCTTGGAATAGCTTGAGAAGGATAGGTATTATCTCTGCTTTAAACGTCTGGTAGAACTCCCCTGGGAAGCCATCTGGTCCTGGACTCTTATTTGTTGGGGGATTTTTGATAACTCATTCAATTTCTTCGCTGGTTATGGGTCTGTTCAAGCTTTCTATTTCCTCCTGATTGAGTTTTGGAAGAGTGTGAGTGTTTAGGAATTTGTCCATTTCTTCCAGGTTGTCCAATTTGTTGGCATATAATTTTTCATAGTATTCCCTGATAATTGTTTGTATCTCTGAGAGAATGGTTGTAATAATTCCATTTTCATTCATGATTTTATCTATTTGGGTCATCTCCCTTTTCTTTTTGAGAAGCCTGGCTAGATGTTTGTCAATTTTGTTTATTTTTTCAAAAAACCAACTCTTTGTTGATCTGCTCTACCATTTTTTAGATTCTATATTGTTTATTTTTGCTCTGATCTTTATGATTTCTCTTCTTTGGCTGGGTTTAGGCTGCCTTTGCTGTTCTGCTTCTATTTCCTTTAGGTGTGCTGTTAGATTTTGTATTTGGGATTTTTCTTGTTTCTTGAGATAGGCCTGGATTGCGATGTATTTTCCTCCCAGGACTGCCTTCACTGCATCCCAAAGCGTCTGGATTGTTGTATTTTCATTTTCGTTTGTTTCCATATATTTTTTAATTTCTTCTCTAATTGCCTGGTTGACCCACTCATTCTTAGTAGGGTGGTCTTTAACCTCCATGCTTTTGGAGGTTTTCCAGACTTTTCCTGTGGTTGATTTGAAGCTTCATAACATTCTGGTCTGAAAGTATGCATGGTAAGATTTCAATTCTTGGATACTTATGAAGGGCTGTTTTGTGAACCAGTATATGATCTATCTTGGAGAATGTTCCATGTGCACTCGAGAAGAAAGTATATTCTGTTGCTTTGGGATGCCGACTTCTAAATAGGTCTGTCAAGTCCATCTGATCCAATGTATCATTCAGGCCCTTGTTTCTTTATTGACCGTGTGTCTAGATGATCTATCCATTTCTGTAAGTGGGGTGTTAAAGTCCCCTGCAATTACCACATTCTTATCAATAAGGTTGCTTATGTTTGTGAGTAATTGTTTCATATAGTTGGGGGCTCCAGTGTTCGGTGCATAGACATTTATAATTGTTAGCTCTTCCTGATGGATAGACCCTGTAATTATTAGATAATGCCAGTCTTCATCTCTTGTACAGCCTTGAATTTAAAGTCTAGATTGTCTGATATAAGTATGGGTACTCTAACTTTCTTTTGGCTTCCAGTAGCATGATAAATAGTTCTCCATCCCCTCACTCTCAATCTAAAGGTGTCCTCAGGTCTAAAATGAGTCTCTTGTAGACAGCAAATAGATGGGTCTTGTTTTTTTTTCCATTCTGATACCCTATGTCTTTTGGGTGGTGCATTTAATCCATTTACATTCAGTGTTATTATAGAAAGATATGGGTTTAGAGTCATTGTGAGGTGTATATGTTTTATGCTTGTAGCGATGTCTCTGGTACTTTGTCTCACAGGATCCCCCTTAGGATCTCTTGTAAGGCTGGTTTAGTGGTGACAAATTTCTTCAGTTTTTGTTTGTTTGGGAAGACCTTTATCTCTCCTTCTATTCTAATTGACAGACTTGCTGGATAAAGGATTCTCGGCTGCATATGTTTTCTGTTTAGCACATTAAAGGTCTCGTGCCAATCCTTTCTGGCCTGCCAAGATTCAAAAGAGAGATCAGTCACGAGTCTTATACGTCTCCCTTTATATGTGAGAGCACGTTTACCCCTTGCTGCTTTCAGAATTTTCTCTTTATCCTTGTATTTTGCCAGTTTGACTATGTTATGTCGTGCAGAAGATCGATTCAAGTTATGTCTGAAGGGAGTTCTCTGTGCCTCTTGGATTTCAATGCCTTTTTCCTTCCCCACTTCAGGGAAGTTGTCAGCTATTATTTCTTCAAGTACACCTTCAGCACCTTTCCCTCTCTCTTCCTCCTCTGGGGTACCAATTATGCATATATTATTTCTTTTTAGTGTATCACTTAGTTCTCTAATTTTCCCCTCATACTCCTGGATTTTTTTATCTCTCTTTTTCTCAGCTTCCTCTTTTTCCATAACTTTATCTTCTAGTTCACCTATTCTCTCCTCTGCCTCTTCTATCCGAGCCGTCGTCGTTTCCATTTTGTTTTGCATTTCGTTTAAAGCGTTTTTCAGCTCCTTGTGACTCTTCCTTAGTCCTTTGATCTCTGTAGCAAGAGATTCTCTGCTGTCCTTTATACTGTTTTCAAGCCCAGCGATTAATTTTATGACTATTATTCTAAATTCACTTTCTGTTATATTATTTAAATCCTTTTTGATCTGTTCGTTAGCTGTTGTTATTTCCTGGAGATTCTTCTGAGGGGAATTCTTCCATTTGGTCATTTTGGATAGTCCCTGAGTGGTGCAGGCCTGCAGGGCACTTCCCCTGTGCTGTCTTGAATAACTTGCATTGGTGGGTGGGGCCACAGTCAGTCCTGATGTCTGCCCCGGGCCTACCGCTGAGGCCACAGTCAGACTGGTGTGTGCCTTCTGTTCCCCTCTCCTAGGGGCGGGATTCACTGTGTGCTGGCATGGCCCGTCTGGGCTACTTGCACACTGCCAGGCCTGTGGAGCTGGGGATCTGGCGTCTTAGCTGGGGTGGGTAGGCAAGTTGCAGGGGGGCAGGAGGGGCAGGCTCAGCTTGCTTCTCCTTAGGTGATCCACTTCAGGAGGGGCCCTGTGGCAGTGTGAGGGAGTCAGACCTGCTGCTGGAGGTGTGGCTCCGCAGAAGCACCACGTTGGGTGTTTGCATGGTGCAAGGAATTTCCCTGGCAGGAACTGGTTCCCTTTTGGATTTTGGCTGGGGGATGGGTGACAGAGATGGTGCTGGCGAGCGCCTTTGTTCCCTGCCAAACTGAGCTCTGTTGTCCTGGGGCTCAGCAACTCTCCCTCCCTTTGTCCTCCAGGCTTCCTTCTTTCGGAGCAGAGCTGTTAACTTATGACCTCCCAGATGCTAAGCAAGTCCCGCTTGCTGTTGGAACACACCCTGTCTGGACCCTCCGCTTTTGCTAGCCAGACTCAGGGTCTCTGCTTGGACGGCGGGCCGCCCTTCCACACCGGCTCCCTCCCGCCAGTCCGTGGAGCGTGCACCCCCTCTCGGCCCTTTCCCTACC
>NW_024413252.1:0-1250 GCF_014898765.1 Herpailurus yagouaroundi | reverse complement strand
ATATTATTTCTTTTTAGTGTATCACTTAGTTCTCTAATTTTCCCCTCATACTCCTGGATTTTTTTATCTCTCTTTTTCTTAGCTTCCTCTTTTTCCATAACTTTATCTTCTAGTTCACCTATTCTCTCCTCTGCCTCTTCAATCCGAGCCGTGGTGGTTTCCATTTTGTTATGCATTTCGTTGAAAGCGTTTTTCAGCTCCTCGTGACTGTTCCTTAGTCCCTTGATCTCTGTAGCAAGAGATTCTCTGCTGTCAGCTATACTGTTTTCAAGCCCAGCGATTAATTTTATGACTATGATTCTAAATTCACTTTCTGTTATATTATTTATATCCTTTTGATCAGCTCATTAGCTGTTGTTATTTCCTGGAGATTCTTCTGAGGGGAATTCTTCTGCTTGGTCATTTTGGATAGTCCCTGGCCTGGTGAGGACCTGCAGGGCACTTCCCCTGTGCTGTGGTGTATAACTGGAGTTGGTGGGCGGAGCCGCAGTCAGACCCTATGTCTGCCCCCAGCCCACTGCTGGGGCCACAGTCAGACTGGTGTGTGCCTTCTCTTCCCCTCTCCTAGGGGCGGGATTCACTGTGGGGTGGGGTGGCCTGTCTGGGCTACTTGCACACTGCCAGGCTTGTGATGCTGGGGATCTGGTGTCTTAGCTGGGGTGGGTAGGCAAGGTGCACAGGGGCAGGAGGGGCAGGCTTAGCTTGCTTCTCCTTAGGTGATCCACTTCAGGAGGGGCCCTGTGGCAGCAGGAGGGAGTCAGATCCGCTGCAGGAGGTTTGGTTCCGCAGAAGCGCAGAGTTGGGTGTTTGCGTGGAGCGAGCAAGTTCCCTGGCAGGAACTGGTTCTCTTTGGGATTTTGGCTGGGGGATGGGCGGGGGAGATGGCGCTGGCAAGCGCCTTTGTTCCCCACCAAACTGAGCTCTGTCGTCCGGGGGCTCAGCGGCTCTCCTTCCCTTTGTCCTCCAGCCTTCCCGCTTTCTGAGCAGAGCTGTTAACTTATGACCTCCCAGATGCTAAGTCGCGTTTGCTGTCAGAACACAGTCCGTCAGGCCCCTCCGCTTTTTGCAAGCCAGACTCGGGGGCTCTGCTTGGCCGGCGAGCCGCCCCTCCGCCCCGGCTCCCTCCCGCCAGTCCGTGGAGCGCGCACCGCCTCGCCGCCCTTCCTACCCTCTTCCGTGGGCCTCTCGTCTGCGCTTGGCTCTGGCGACTCCGTTCTGCTAATCCTCTGGTGGTTTTCTGGGTTATTTAG
>NW_024413251.1:0-10605 GCF_014898765.1 Herpailurus yagouaroundi | reverse complement strand
TTTTTTTTTTTTAAATTTTTTTTTCAACGTTTATTTATTTTTGGGACAGAGAGAGACAGAGCATGAACGGGGGAGGGGCAGAGAGAGAGGGAGACACAGAATCGGAAACAGGCTCCAGGCTCTGAGCCACCAGCCCAGAGCCCGACGCGGGGCTCGAACTCCCGGACCGCGAGATCGTGACCTGGCTGAAGTCGGACGCCCAACCGACTGCGCCACCCAGGCGCCCCTCAGGGCCCTTGTTTCTTTATTGACCGTAAGGAATGGAAATTACATAGGACCATTTTTGTTCCTCTTGGTAGACAGCCAGGAGTAGAGCTGAAGTGGGATATTGCAATTGCTCCTTTATGGAGGAGGTACCATAGTCTCTCTGTAAAGATGGAGCGGCAGATAGGGATGGAAGAGTAGAAATGAAAGGACAGATCTATGGGAAAGGAGGTTTCCCCTTCTGTTAACAGGGGCCCTGGGCCTCCCTTGGGCAGGTTCTGTCTCTCCCAGAATGCTGGTGGAGATTTTTGCCTGGGTCTCTTCTACTTTTTACAGGCTTCTATAGAGTCTTATCTTGTTCACAGCCAAGCATCATGGACATTTACTTACCCTTACCAAAGGAAGTAATTTAATCCTAATGGCAGGGAACAGTGGACATGATTAGCTCTATTTTCCAGATGAAGACATTGAAGCAACGATGTAATTGTTCTGTGTTCCACCTTAGTAGAACCTAAACTAGTCTTCCATCTCATTGCTATTTTGGCTAGATTAATCAATGCCAAGGGTATTTGGGCAAGAGCCATAAATGAACCTTCCAGAACACAAAGGCCTAAGGAGCTTTTTACCTGAGGTGGTGAAAATTATCCCCTGGTATGTTAATGGCTTCAGCCCTGCCTCAATACATCTCAAATATACCCCCACCCTTTGTTAGTGAGGAATCTCACAAATCACCCATTATGGTAAGGAAACAGCCTTATTCTTAGAGATGTCAAATTGTAACAGGGCTAATTTTCAATTCTCTATTATAATAGGAAAGAGGAATATGCAATTGAAATGCACCGATACTTTGAAAATCTTATTTGAATAGTCATCACAACCTCTAGTTCCACCAAAGCTTTTAAGTAGAGTTGATTAAAGGGAATTGAATCAGCGGGGCAAATGAGAAAGTAGAATGGAAATAACATAGGTCTCAGAGCCAAGAGAACTGTCTACAGACTGGCAGTGAATCTCTTCCTATTTGTCAGGTTCAGTTTCTTGCTCTGTGAAATGGGGAAAGGAGAAGGTAGAGATGCTGGGCCAGGTGGTCTTTCTGACACTGACAATTTAAAGTGCTGTGACAGACTTGAGTTTCCTTCTTATTTATACCCAATGAGGGTGAGTATGGAGGAGGTACTAATGATAGTGCAATGAACAATGGATAGGGGTAAAGAAGGTAGTTATAAGCAAAGAAGTCTTGAAAAATTAAGTTGTGAAATAATTCTCTGAAGTTGCCCATTAAATAAATGGCAGTCCAACAGACATTTAAACCCAGGTCTGAAGGATTCCAAAGTTCATGTTGCTTCCACAATGCCAAAATCGTCTTCACAGTTTTTTCATCAGAAAATTGTGGCCAATAATACCTACCCTTAGAAGACTGAAGTGGTAGTTGAAGATGATGATAGAACAACTTTGTAAACAGAAAAGTACTCTACAAATCTGAAGAATCACATTGTTATGTTTTATTTTTAAAGGGGTGCTATCAACATTGATATTATTGTCAGGAAAAGCTAACTACTGTGAACATAATACAGCATCCACTTTACTCTAAACTTTAAACTCTGATCTCCCATCTCGTTTTCCTTCCATCATTTAAAAAAGATCAAGAGACACTGTTGAATATTACACAAATAATGTGCTTGTACCATCTTTTTTTTTTCCTTTTCTCTTTCCTTTCCTTCTTCTTCCTCTTTTTCTTCCTCTTTTCCTCCTTCTCCTTCTCCTTCTTCTTTGCAATTTCTTAGCAACCAAATTAGCAACCTGTGGCATCCTTTCAAGACACTGGAGGTGAGGTTAACTTTTTGCCATGGGCTTCCTCTGCAATTTCAAGGGAGTTTTGTTAATGTAATTTTTCCTACCTCCTTGCTTTGGAAAGCCAGGATGAAATGACCTTTGGAAATAGTGGAAATTCTCCAACTCTTATTTTATTTCCTAAATATCTCACAAATCTCTTCACTTTTCTTTTTTTTAAAATTTTTTTCAACGTTTTTATTTATTTTTGGGACAGAGAGAGACAGAGCATGAACGGGGGAGGGGCAGAGAGAGAGGGAGACACAGAATCGGAAACAGGCTCCAGGCTCTGAGCCATCAGCCCAGAGCCTGACGCGGGGCCCGAACTCACGGTCCGCGAGATCGTGACCTGGCTGAAGCTGGACGCTTAACCGACTGCGCCACCCAGGCGCCCCTCTTCACTTTTCTTCATCTCTGCTACTGCCAACCTAGTTCAAGGCACTTTCCTTTCCTACCTGGACCACTGTAAATGGTCTCTCTCTTTTCACTCTTACTTTCTTAGAAGTCAGTTCTGCTTTGAGCAGCCAGCGGGATGTTTAAAATTAAGACTTAAGTTTTTAGAGTAGGTTAAGGTTCCCTATATATACACCTCCTCCCACACATGATAGCCTTCCCCACAATTAACATCCTCAACCAGAGCAGTGCATTTGTAACAACTGATGAACTTACATTGATACGTCATAATCATCTGAAGTCCATAGTTTACATTAGGGTTCATTATTGGTTTTGTACATTCTATGGGTTTGAACAATTGTACATTAGCATATATCCATTCTTATAGTATCATACAGAGTATTTGCATTGCCCTAAAACTATTTTCTACAAATATTTATCCCCTCTAATCCTCCCTGGCAACCACTGATCTTTATACGGTCTCCATAGTTTTACCTTTTCCAGAATGTCATTTAGCTGGAATCATGTAATAAGTGACCTTTCCGATTGGCTTCTTTCACTTGGTAATATGCATTTACGTTTCCTCCATGTCTTTTCATAACTTGATAGCTCATTTCTTTTTAGTATTAAGTGATATTCCATTGTCTGGACACACTACAGTTTATCCAGTTCTCTACTACAATATGAATTGGTTATTTCCAAGTTTTGGCAATTATGAATAAAGTTGCTATAAGTATTGTATGTAGGCTTTTTATGGACATGTTTTCAACTCCCTTGGTAAATACCAAGGAGCATGATTGCTGGACCATATAGTAAAAGTATGTTTATTTTTGTAATAAACCCCCAACTAGCTTCCAAAGTAGCAGTACCATTTTATATCCCCACCAGCAATGAATGAGAGTTCCTGTTGCTCCACATCCTTGCCAGCATTTGGTGTTGTCAGTCCAGATTTTGTCCAGATTTTGGTCATTTTGGTAGTGGTATCTCATTGCTGTTTTACTTTGAATTTCCCTGATGACATATGCTGTGAAGTATATGCTTTCATATACTTATTTGCTATTGAGTATTAACATTGGTGAGGTGTCCATTAAAGTCTTTGGTCCATTTTTTAATATGGTAAATTGTTGAGTTTTAAGGGTTCTTTTATATTTTGGATTACAGTCCTTTATTGCAAATGTATTATCCCAGTCTGTACTTGTTTTCTCATTCTCTTAACATTCATCGTATTTCAGAGCAGACGTTTTTAATTTTAGTGACGTACAGTTTATCAATTCCTTTCTTCATGGACCTTGCCTTTGGTGTCATATCTAAAAAGTCATCACCACACCCAATGTTATCTATGCTTTCTCCTATGTTATCCTCTAGGGTAGTTTTTTTTTAACTTGTTTTATTTTTTATTTTTTAAACATTTACATCCAAATTAGTTAGCATATAGTGTAACAATGATTTCAGGAGTAGATTCCTTAGTGCCCCTTACCCATTTAGCCCATCTCCCCTCCCACAACCCCTCCAGTAACCCTCAGTTTGTTCTCCAATTTTGTATATTACATTTAGTCCTGTCATCCATTTGAGTCAGTTTTTGTGAAGGTGTAAGGTTTATCTAGATTTTTTTTTTGCATGTGGATATCCAGTTGTTCCAGCACTATTTGTTGAAAAACCTATCTTTGCTCCATTATACTGACATTGCTCCCTTGTCAATAATCAGTTGATTATATTTATGTAGGCCTATTTCTGAAGTTTATATTCCAGAGGGATTTTAAAAACAGCATAATTAAGACATTAATGACATACAGTAAAATACACATATTTAAAGTTTTACAAATTCATAATTTGGGGCATATGCATACACTCATGGAACCATCACCTAATCAAGATAATGAAAATATGCATCATCCCAAAAGTTTCTGTTGTGTCCTTTTTTACTTTCTCTTCCTTCCTCACACTCCTCTTCTGGCAACCAATGATCTGTTCTTTGTTACTATAAATTAGTCTTTATTTTTCAAAATTCATGTCAATAGAATCATCTTTTTTTTTTGGCCCGACATCTTTCATTCAGCATAATACTCTTGATATCCATCCAAGCTCTTATATATATATCAGTAATTTGTTCTACTTTATTGCTAAGTAGTATTTCATTGTACAAATGTACCACACTTTGTTCGTCCCTTTACTTGTTGATGGCATTTGGGCTTTTTATAATTTTTGGCTATTACAGAGAAAGTTTCTATGAACATTTATAGATGTCTTTGTATTGACATATGCTTTCATTTCTCTTGACTATGTATTTAATAGTGGATTGAGTGGGTCACAGAGTAGGTGTATAGTTAACCTTTTAAGAAACTACCTGTCTTCCAAAGTGATTGTACCATTTTACATTCTTACCAGCAGTTCCTCCATATCCTCACCAATACTTGGCATAGTCAGTACTTTTAATTCAATTTGTAGGTGTTTCTCATTTAGTTTACATTTATCCAATGAATAATGATGTAGAGAATTTTTATGTGCTTTTTTTTTGCCATTTGTATATTTTCTCTGATGAGGACTCTGCTCAATATTTTGCCTATTTTCAAAATTGAACTGCTTGTATTTCATTATGGAGTTTTTAGTTATATATTCTGGATAAAAGAATATATCCAGTTCTGATATTTATTTTTGAGAAAGAGAGAGAGACAGCATGTGAGCGGGGGGAAGGCTAGAGAGAGGGGGAGACACAGAACCTGAAGCAGGATCCAGGCTCTGAGCTGTCAGCACAGAGCCCAACACAGGACTCGAACCCACCAATGGTGAGGTCATGACTTGAGCCAAAGTTGGACGCTTAACCAATTGAGCCAACCAGGTTCCCCAATAATAATTTCCTTCTTGAACAATTTTTTGTGAAAATCACAAAGCAAAAAATACAAAGAAAGTGTGTAATAAGGACTATAATAAAAATTTGTCCATTATGTTCCAAAATGTATATTATTTGTAATGCTTACAACAGTTCTCAAGGAAAATGTATTTTGTTTGTCAGTATTTCCATTTTAAAAATGGCAATATTGAGATAGAACTAGAACTTGAAGTTTGCTCTGTTTGATACAAAACAGAATGCGATATTACCTCTCAGATGGTAGGTAACAGTTAATTACTGGTATCATTTGTATAGTGCTATTTACTTTTCAAAATGCCTAAGGATATTTGACCCCAAGTTCAGGTGCCAGGGATAACATTTGGAATTCAAAGTTTAAACTCCACATTTATTTTTTTTTAATTTTTTTAACGTTTATTTATTTTTGAGACAGAGAGAGAGCATGAGCAGGGGAGGGGCAGAGAGAGAGGGAGACACAATCTGAAACAGGTTCCAGGCTCTGAGCTGTCAGCACAGAGCCTGACACGGGGCTCGAATTCATGGACCGTGAGATCATGACCTGAGCCGAAGTCGGACGCTTAACCAACCAAGCCACCCCGGCGCCCCTAAACTCCACATTTAAAAGGTTTCAAAATATATGAAGCAGAAGTCAATGGTTGGAATTCATTTCAGCAAGACCCCTTTCTGTCCCCACCCACATCTTATGTTTCCCCAGTGGAAAGGCCCTATCCCATCCTACTCTAGAAATGTCCTTGGCAGCATTTTTTGCTGAAAAACACATTTGTAGATGGCAATGTACATGGAATCTTGGCTCATATTTGTTTCAGCTTTACTACATACTGAGGAGGGAATTAAGAGCTTCCAAAAGGGAAAATGACCATCAGAGTACATATGTCACTTATGGACCTTTAAGAATGCAATGTTCTGAGGAAATCAGAGTTAGACCAAAAGATGTACTTGAGATCACTGTTATCATCCATAGTAGCAGAGCCTCCATGTAGAGTTCAAATTTAGAAGAAGCGAACCACTGAACAACTGTCATCATATCCGTGTATTTCTTTGGATTAACCAAAAGGGGGGATGCCTTCACCCTATCTCTGTGATGTCTTTACAGCTTCAGGCTGTGACAGCAGTGACCTTTCCATAGGACAATGTGGTTTAAAAGGAATATTTGCATACAATACCTCAGTCAGTTTTCATAGCAACTTTTGGAATTAAGCAGAGTGTGCATGATTAGCTCTGTTACACAGAAGAGGAACCTGCCTTCTGAACTTGATGTGACTTGCCCAAGGTCATTCAGCTATTAAGATGCAAAGAGATATGGGTCCAGCATTCTCCTTTGTTAGGGTTCTTTTTTCCATACCAGAATTTTCTTTTTTTTATTTTTTAATGTTTTTATTTATATTTGAGACAGAGAAAGACAGAGCATGAGCAAGGGAGGGGCAGAGAGAGAGGGAGACACAGAATCCAAAGCAGGCTCCAGGCTCTGAGCTGTCAGCACAGAGCCTGACACAGGGCTCGAACTCACAGGCTGAGATCATGATCTGAGTTGAAGTCAGATGTTTAACCAGCTGAGCCACCCAGGTGCCCCATACCAGAATTTTCAGTGATTAGTCCCTCTCAACAAGAGACGCAGATTATGTGTAGCTAACTGAAAACTTTGGTTAAGTTTCGACTAGCTCTGTCTGAAAATTGGGATAAATTCTCTAGAGTCATTTCCTGACAGCTGCTTTTGGGCTTAGGTGACAGTGAAGTCACAAAGGGGTAGAACCGAGGATATGTTATAGATGGAGACATACACTCCCTTACTACTGCCTTCCTCTACATGACTTCCCCTCAGAGAAGTATATCACAAGTCTCTAGGAAAATGCCCCCACCCCTTAGGTTCCACCCTGACCCAGGGAAGCTAACCCCTTAGAATATCATGAATCAATCTGTAAACATCAAAAATTTCTTTAATTTCTTGCTGAGTTAAAATGTAAATTAATGGAAGGATGAGGCATCACTGTCATACCTTAGAAACTGGAGTTATCAGTAGAAATTCTTATACTTCACCCAATGAATCACAAATAATGTTCTGGTATTTGTCAGTTGAAAATATGTTACTTTATTTAAGTAGGTGATTCAAGTTTATGTATACTGGAATTGTGAATTATGATCAAAGCCATAGAGAAAAGCAAAGAGTATTTTCAAACAGATGAAAACTGATTACATTCTCAGAGAACTGTAAAGGATACTGATTCTGGTTGTTTTTCTTCCTGAATCAGCTTAAACCTGACATTAAAGCAGACTCAAACACAATGATCAAATACTAGCTTAGCACCAATAACCCCTTTGTCTTCTCTCTAACATTACCATTCCTTTGTCACCTGCCTTCCAGTTCTGGCCAAACTGCATTTACATGTGATATGGCAGTGCCCAGAAAACTTGTTGCAAAGCTGTTAAAAGCAGCTCCTGTCACAGCAAACCAGGACAGGGACATGAACACAAAAGTAATAGAGTATTGCAAGAGCATTTGTATTGTATCATCAGATTGAAACGAAAAGGCCTCACATAGAAATAACTAGGTTCTGATTGTCTTATCACCGGAATTTATGCAACAGATTATAATAACAGCTGGTATTTATTACAACCTTATTATGTACTTGCCATCCTTTTAAGAGCCACATGTAAGCCAACTTATTTATTTATTTATTTTTTCAATATATGAAATTTATTGTCAAATTGGTTTCCATACAACACCCAGCGCTCATCCCAAAAGCTGCCCTCCTCAATACCCATCACCCACCCACGCCTCCCTCCCACCCTCCATCAACCTTCAGTTTGTTCTCAGTTTTTAAGAGTCTCTTATGCTTTGGCTCTCTCCCACTCTAACCTCTTGTTCTTTTTTTTTCCTTTCCCCTCCCTCATGGGTTTCTGTTAAGTTTCTCAGGATCCACATAAGAGTGAAAACATATGGTATCTGTCTTTCTCGGTATGGCTTATTTCACTTAGCATCACACTCTCCAGTTCCATCCACGTTGCTACAAAGGGCCATATTTCGTTCTTTCTCATTGCCCTGTAGTATTCCATTTTGTATATAAACCACAATTTCTTTATCCATTCATCAGTTGATGGACATTAAGGATCTTTCCATAATTTGGATATTGTTGAGAGTGCTGCTATAAACATTGGGGAACAAGTGCCCCTATGCATCAGTACTCCTGAATCCCTTGGGTAAATTCCTAGCAGTGCTATTGCTGGGTCATAGGGTAGGTCTATTTTTAATTTTCTGAGGAACCTCCACACTGTTTTCCAGAGTGGCTGCACCAATTTGCATTCCCACCAACAGTGCAAGAGGGTTCCCGTTTCTCCACATCCTCTCCAGCATCTATAGTCTCCTGATTTGTTCATTTTGGCCACTCTGACTGGCATGAGGTGATATCTGAGTGTCCTTTTGATTTGTATTTCCCTGATGAGGAGCGACGTTGAGCATCTTTTCATGTGCCTGTTGGCCATCCAGATGTCTTCTTTAGAGAAGTGTCTATTCATGTTTTCTGCCCATTTCTTCACTGGGTTATTTGTTTTTCGGGTGTGGAGTTTGGTGAGCTCTTTATAGATTTTGGATACTAGCCCTTTGTCCGATATGTCATTTGCAAATATCTTTTCCCATTCCGTTGGTTGCCTTTTAGTTTTGTTGGTTGTTTCCTTTGCTGTGCAGAAGCTTTTGATCTTCATAAGGTCCCAGTAGTTCATTTTTGCTTTTAATTCCCTTGCCTTTGGGGATGTGTCGAGTAAGAGATTGCTACGGCTGAGGTCAGAGAGGTCTTTTCCTGCTTTCTCCTCTAGGGTTTTGATGGCTTCCTGTCTCACATTCAGGTCCTTTATCCATTTTGAGTTTATTTTTGTGAATGGGGTGAGAAAGTGGTCTAGTTTCAACCTTCTGCATGTTGCTGTCCAGTTCTCCCAGCACCATTTGTTAAAGAGACTGTCTTTTTTCCATTGGATGTTCTTTCCTGCTTTGTCAAAGAGTAGTTGGCCATACGTTTGTGGGTCTAGTTCTGGGGTTTCTATTCTATTCCATTGGTCTATGTGTCTGTTTTTTTGCCAATACCATGCTGTCTTGATGATTACAGCTTTGGAGTAGAGGCTAAAGTCTGGGACTGTGATGCCTCCTACTTTGGTCTTCTTCTTCAAAATTACTTTGGCTATTCAGGGCCTTTTGTGGTTCCATATGAATTTTAGGATTGCTTGTTCTAGTTTCGAGAAGAATGCTGGTGCCATTTTGATTGGGATTGCATTGAATGTGTAGATAGCTTTGGGTAGTGTTGACATCTTGACAATATTTATTCTTCCAATCCATGAGCATGGAATGTCTTTCCATTTCTTCATATCTTCTTCAATTACCTTCATAAACTTTCTATAGTTTTCAGCATACAGATCTTTTACATCTTTGGTTAGATTGATTCCTAGGTATTTTATGCTTCTTGGTGCAATTGTTAATGGATCAGTTTCTTTATTTGTCTTTCTGTTGCTTCATTGTTAGTGTATAAGAATGCAACTGATTTCTGTACATTGATTTTGTATCCTGAAACTTTGCTGAATTCATGCATCAGTTCTAGCAGACTTTTGGTGGAGTCTATCGGATTTTCCATGTATAATATTATGTCCTCTGCAAAAAGGAAAGCTTGACTTCATCTTTGCCAATTTTGATGCCTTTAGTTTCCTTTTGTTGTCTGATTGCTGATGCTAGAACTTCCAACACTATGTTAAACACCAGCTGTGAGAGTGGGCATCCCGGTCGTGTTCCTGATCTCAGGGAAAAAGCTCTCAGTTTTTCCCCATTGAGGATGATGTTAGCTGTGGGCTTTTCATAAATGGCTTTTATGATGTTTAAGTATGTTCCTTCTATCCCGACTTTCTCAAGGGTTTTTATTAAGAAAGGGTGCTGAATTTTGTCAAAGCCTTTTCTGCATCGATTGACAGGATCATCTGGTTCTTATCTTTTCTTTTATTAATGTGATGTAACACGTTGATTTGTGAATGTTGAACCAGCCCTGAATCCCAGGAATTAATCCCACTTGATCATGGTGAATAATTATTTTATATGCTGTTGAATTCGATTTGCTAGAATTTTATTGAGAAATTTTGCATCCATATTCATCAGGGATATTGGCCTGTAGTTCTCTTTTTTTACTGGGTCTCTGTCTGGTTTAGGAATCAAAGGAATACTGGCTTCATAGAATGAGTCGGGAAGTTTTCCTTCCCTTTCTATTTCTTGGAATAGCTTGAGAAGGATAGGTATTATCCCTGCTTGAAACGTCTGGTAGAACTCCCCTGGGAAGCCATCTGGTCCT
>NW_024413250.1:0-1007 GCF_014898765.1 Herpailurus yagouaroundi | reverse complement strand
AAAATTCTCAATAAGATACTAGCAAATCGAATTCAACGGCATATAAAAAGAATTATTCACCATGATCAAGTGGGATTCATTCCTGGGATGCAGGGCTGGTTCAACATTCGCAAATCAATCAACGTGATACATCACATTAACAACAAAAAAAGAGAAGAACCATATGATCCTGTCAATCGATGCAGAAAAGGCCTTTGACAAAATCTAGCACCCTTTCTTAATAAAAACCCTTGAGAAAGTCGGGATAGAAGGAACATACTTAAAGATCATAAAAGCCATTTATGAAAAGCCCACAGCTAACATCATCCTCAACGGGGAAAAACTGAGAGCTTTTTCCCTGAGATCAGGAACACGACAGGGATGCCCTCTCTCACCACTGTTGTTTAACATAGTGCTGGAAGTTCTAGCATCAGCAATCAGACAACAAAAGGAAATCAAAGGCATCAAAATTGGCAAAGATGAAGTCAAGCTTTCGCTTTTTGCAGATGACATATTATACATGGAAAATCCGATAGACTCCACCAAGTCTGCTAGAACTGATACATGAATTCAGCAAAGTTGCAGGATACAAAATTAATGTACAGAAATCAGTTGCATTCTTATACACTAACAATGAAGCAACAGAAAGACAAATAAAGAAACTGATCCCATTCACAATTGCACCAAGAAGCCTAAAATACCTAGGAATAAATCTAACCAATATGTAAAGGATCTGTATGCTGACAACTATAGAAAGCTTATGAAGGTAATCGAAGAAGATTTAAAGAAATGGAAAGACATTCCCTGCTCATGGATTGGAAGAATAAATATTGTCAAAATGTCAATACTACCCAAAGCTATCTACACATTCAATGCAATCCCAATCAAAATTGCACCAGCATTCTTCTCGAAACTAGAACAAGCAATCCTAAAATTCATATGGAACCACAAAAGGCCCCGAATAGCCAAAGTAATTTTGAAGAAGAAGACCAAAGCAGGAGGCATCACAATCCCAGACTTTAGCCTCT
>NW_024413249.1:0-1684 GCF_014898765.1 Herpailurus yagouaroundi | reverse complement strand
TCCATTTTGAGTTTATTTTTGTGAATGGTGTGAGAAAGTGGTCTAGTGTCAACCTTCTGCATGTTGTTGTCCAGTTCTCCCAGCACCATTTGTTAAAGAGGCTGTCTTTTTTCCATTGGATGTTCTTTCCTGCTTTGTCAAAGATTAGTTGGCCATATGTTTGTGGGTCCAGTTCTGGGGTTTCTATTCTATTCCATTGGTCTATGTGTCTATTTTTGTGCCAATACCATGCTGTCTTGATGATGACAGCTTTGTAGTAGAAGCTAAAGTCTGGGATTGTGATGCCTCCTGCTTTCATCGTCTTCAAAATTACTTTGGCTATTCAGGGCCTTTTGTGGTTCCATATGAATTTTAGGATTGCTTGTTCTAGTTTCGAGAAGAATGCTGGTGCAACTTTGATTGGGATTGCATTGAATGTGTAGATAGCTTTGGGTAGTATTGACATTTTGACAATATTTATTCTTCCAATCCATGAGCAGGGACTGTCTTTCCATTTCTTTAAATCTTCTTCAATTACCTTCATAAGCTTTCTATAGTTTTCAGCATACAGATCTTTTACATATTTGGTTAGGTTTATTCCTAGGTATTTTATGATTCTTGGTGCAATTGTGAATGGGATCAGTTTCTTTATTTGTCTTTCTGTTGCTTCATTCTTAGTGTATAAGAATGCAACTGATTTCTGTACATTGATTTTGTATCCTGCAACTTTGCTGAATTCATGTATCAGTTCTAGTAGACTTTTGGTGGAGTCTATCAGATTTTCCATGTATAATATATCATGTCATCTGCAAAAAGCGAAAGCTTGACTTCATCTTTGCCAATTTTGATGCCTTTGATTTCCTTTTGTTGTCTGATTGCTGATGCTAGAACTTCCAACACTATGTTAAACAACAGCAGTGAGAGTGGGCATCCCTGTCGTGTTCCTGATCTCAGGGAAAAAGCTCTCAGTTTTTCCCCATTGAGGATGATGTTAGCTGTGGGCTTTTCACAAATGGCTTTTATGATCTTTAAGTATGTTCCTTCTATCCTGACTTTCTCAAGGGTTTTTATTAAGAAAGGGTGCTGGATTTTGTCAAAGGCCTTTTCTGCATCGATTGACAGGATCATATGGTTTTTCTCTTTTTTTTTTGTTAATGTGATGTATGAACATTTGTGAATGTTGAACCAGCCCTGCATCCCAGGAATGAATCCCACTTGATCATGGTGAATAATTCTTTTTATATGCTGTTGAATTCGATTTATTGAGAATTCAATCTTATTGAGAATTTTTGTATCCATATTCATCAGGGATATTGGCCTGTAGTTCTCTTTTTTTACTGGGTCTCTGTCTGGTTTAGGAATCAAAGTAATACTGGCTTCATAGAATGAGTCTGGAAGTTTTCCTTCCCTTTCTATTTCTTGGAGTAGCTTGAGAAGGATAGGTATTATCTCTGCTTTAAACGTCTGGTAGAACTCCCCTGGGAAGCCATCTGGTCCTGGACTCCTATTTGTTGGGAGATTTGATAACCGATTCAATTTCTTCGCTGGTTATGGGTCTGTTCAAGCTTTCTATTTCCTCCTGATTGAGTTTTGGAAGAGTGTGGGTGTTCAGGAATTTGTCCATTTCTTCCAGGTTGTCCAATTTGTTGGCATATAATTTTTCATAGTATTCCCTGATAATTGTTTGTATCTCTGAGGGATTGGT
>NW_024413248.1:0-1956 GCF_014898765.1 Herpailurus yagouaroundi | reverse complement strand
TTCATGATTTTATCTATTTGGGTCATCTCCCGTTTCTTTTTGAGAAGCCTGGCTAGAGGTTTGTCAATTTTGTTTATTTTTTCAAAAAACCAACTCTTGGTTTCGTTGATCTGCTCTACAGTTTTTTTAGATTCTATATTGTTTATTTCTGCTCTGATCTTTATTATTTCTCTTCTTCTGCTGGGTTTAGGCTGCCTTTGCTGTTCTGCTTCTATTTCCTTTAGGTGTGCTGTTAGATTTTGTATTTGGGATTTTTCTTGTTTCTTGAGATAAGCCTGGATTGCAATGTATTTTCCTCTCAGGACTGCCTTCGCTGCGTCCCAAAGCGTTTGGATTGTTGTATTTTCATTTTCGTTTGTTTCCATATATTTTTTAATTTCTTCTCTAATTGCCTGGTTGACCCACTCATTCGTTAGTAGGGTGTTCTTTAACCTCCATGCTTTTGGAGGTTTTCCAGACTTTTTTCTGTGGTTGATTTCAAGCTTCATAGCATTGTGGTCTGAAAGTATGCATGGTATGATTTCAATTCTTGTAAACTTATGAAGGGCTGTTTTGTGACCCAGTATATGATCTATCTTGGAGAATGTTCCATGTGCACTCGAGAAGAAAGGATATTCTGTTGCTTTGGGATGCAGAGTTCTAAATATATCTGTCAAGTCCATCTGATCCAATGTCTCATTCAGGGCCCTTGTTTCTTTATTGACCGTGTGTCTGGATGATCTATCCATTTCTGTAAGTGGGGTGTTAAAGTCCCCTGCAATTACCACATTCTTATCAATAAGGTTGCTTGTGTTTATGAGTAATTGTTTTATATATTTGGGCGCTCCGGTATTCGGCGCATAGACATTTATAATTGTTAGCTCTTCCTGATGGATAGACCCTGTCACTATTATATAATGTCCTTCTTCATCTCTTATTACAGCCTTTAATTGAAAGTCTAGTTTGTCTGATATAAGTATGGCTACTCCAGCTTTCTTTTGGCTTCCAGTAGCATGATAAATAGTTCTCCATCCCCTCACTCTCAATCTAAAGGTGTCCTCAGGTCTAAAATGAGTCTCTTGTAGACAGCAAATAGATGGGTCTTGTTTTTTTATCCATTCTGATACCCTATGTCTTTTGGTTGGCGCATTTAATCCATTTACATTCAGTGTTATTATAGAAAGATATGGGTTTAGAGTCATTGTGATGTCTGTATGTTTTATGCTTGTAGTGATGTCTCTGGTACTTTGTCTCACAGGGTCCCCCTTAGGATCTCTTGTAGGGCTGGTTTAGTCGTGACAAATTCCTTCAGTTTTTGTTTGTTTAGGAAGACCTTTATCTCTCCTTCTATTCTAAATGACAGGCTTGCTGGATAAAGGATTCTCGGCTGCATATTTTTTCTGTCTAGCAAACTGAAAATCTCGTGCCAACTCTTTCTGGCCTGCCAAGTTTCAAAAGAGAGATCAGTCACGAGTCTTATAGGTCTCCCTTTATATGTGAGGGCACGTTTACCCCTTGCTGCTTTCAGAATTTTCTCTTTATCCTTGTATTTTGCCAGTTTCACTATGATATGTCGTGCAGAAGATCGATTCAAGTTACGTCTGAAGGGAGTTCTCTGTGCCTCTTGGATTTCAATGCCTTTTTCCTTCCCCACTTCAGGGAAGTTCTCAGCTATTATTTCTTCAAGTACCCCTTCAGCACCTTTCCCTCTCTCTTCCTCCTCTGGGATACCAATGATGCGTATATTATTTCTTTTTAGTATATCACTTAGTTCTCTAATTTTCCCCTCATACTCCTGGATTTTTTTATCTCTCTTTTTCTCAGCTTCCTCTTTTTCCATAACTTTATCTTCTAGTTCACCTATTCTCTCCTCTGCCTCTTCAATCCGAGCTGTCGTGGTTTCCATTTTGTTATGCATTTCATTTAAAGCGTTTTTCAGCTCCTCGTGACTGTTCCTTAGTCCCTTGATCTCTGTAG
>NW_024413247.1:0-1221 GCF_014898765.1 Herpailurus yagouaroundi | reverse complement strand
TCGGATTTTCCATGTATAATATCATGTCATCTGCAAAAAGCGAAAGCTTGACTTCATCTTTGCCAATTTGGATGCCTTTGATTTCCTTTTGTTGTCTGATTGCTGATGCTAGAACTTCCAGCACTATGTTAAACAACAGCGGTGAGAGTGGGCATCCCTGTCGTGTTCCTGATCTCAGGGAAAAAGCTCTCAGTTTTTCCCCGTTGAGGATGATGTTAGCTGTGGGCTTTTCATAAATGGCTTTTATGATCTTTAAGTATGTTCCTTCTATCCCGACTTTCTCAATATCAGGGATATTGGCCTGTAGTTCTCTTTTTTTACTGGGTCTCTGTCTGGTTTAGTAATCAAAGTAATACTGGCTTCATAGAATGAGTCTGTAAGTTTTCCTTCCCTTTCTATTTCTTGGAATAGCTTGAGAAGGATAGGTATTATCTCTGCTTTAAACGTCTGGTAGAACTCCCCTGGGAAGCCATCTGGTCCTGGACTCTTATTTGTTGGGAGATTTTTGATAACCGATTCAATTTCTTCGCTGGTGATGGGTCTGTTCAAGCTTTCTATTTCCTCCTGATTGAGTTTTGGAAGAGTGTGGGTGTTCAGGAATTTGTCCATTTCTTCCAGGTTGTCCAATTTGTTGCCATATAATTTTTCATAGTATTCCCTGATAATTGTTTGTATCTCTGAGGGATTGGTTGTAATAAATCCATTTTCATTCATGATTTTATCTATTTGGGTCATCTCCCGTTTCTTTTTGAGAAGCCTGGCTAGAGGTTTGTCAATTATGTTTATTTTTTCAAAAAACCAACTCTTGGTTTCGTTGATCTGCTCTACAGTTTTTTTAGATTCTATATTGTTTATTTCTGCTCTGATCTTTATTATTTCTCTTCTTCTGCTGGGTTTAGGCTGCCTTTGCTGTTCTGCTTCTATTTCCTTTAGGTGTGCTGTTAGATTTTGTATTTGGGATTTTTCTTGTTTCTTGAGATAGGCCTGGATTGCAATGTATTTTACTCTCAGGACTGCCTTCGCTGTGTCCCAAAGCATTTGGATTGTTGTATTTTCATTTTCGTTTGTTTCCATATAATTTTAAATTTCTTCTCGAATTGCCTGGTTGACCCACTCATTCGTTAGTAGGGTGTTCTTTAACCTCCATGCTTTTGGAGGTTTTCCAGACTTTTTCCTGTGGTTGATTTCAAGCTTCATAGCATTGTGGTCTGAAAGTATGCA
>NW_024413246.1:0-1043 GCF_014898765.1 Herpailurus yagouaroundi | reverse complement strand
CTATCCTTCTCAAGCTATTCCAAGAAATAGAAAGGGAAGGAAAACTTGCAGACTCTTTCTATGAAGCCAGTATTACTTTGATTCCTAAACCAGACAGAGACCCAGTAAAAAAAGAGAACTACAGGCCAATATCCCTGATGAATATGGATGCAAAAATTCTCAATAAGATACTAGCAAATCGAATTCAATGGCATATAAAAAGAATTATTCACCATGATCAAGTGGGATTCATTCCTGGGATGCAGGGCTGGTTCAACATTTGCAAATCAATCAACGGGATACATCACATTAACAAAAAAAAAAGAGAAAAACCATATGATCCTGTCAATCGATGCAGAAAAGGCCTTTGACAAAATCCAGCACCCTTTCTTAATAAAAACACTTGAGAAAGTCGGGATAGAAGGAACACACTTAAAGATCATAAAAGCCATTTATGAAAAGCCCACAGGTAACATCATCCTCAACGGGGAAAAACTGAGAGCTTTTTCCTTGAGATCAGGAACACGACAGGGATGCCCACTCTCACCGCTGTTGTTTAACATAGTGCTGGAAGTTCTAGCATCAGCAATCAGACAACAGGAAATCAAAGGCATCAAAATTGGCAAAGATGAAGTCAAGCTTTCGCTTTTTGCAGATGACATGAAATTATACATGGAAAATCCGACAGACTCCACCAAAAGTCTGCTAGAACTGATACATGAATTCAGCAAAGTTGCAGGATACAAAATCAATGTACAGAAATCAGTTGCATTCTTATACACTAACAATGAAGCAACAGAAAGACAAATAAAGAAACTGATCCCATTCACAATTGCACCAAGAAGCATAAAATACCTAGGAATAAATCTAACCAAAGATGTAAAGGATCTGTATGCTGAAAACTATAGAAAGCTTATGAAGGTAATTGAAGAAGATTTAAAGAAATGGAAAGACATTCCCTGCTCATGGATTGGAAGAATAAATATTGTCAAAATGTCAATACTACCCAAAGCTATCTACACATTCAATGCAATCCCAATCAAAATTGCACCAGCATTCTTCTC
>NW_024413245.1:0-2964 GCF_014898765.1 Herpailurus yagouaroundi | reverse complement strand
CTGCTTTGTCAAAGATGAGTTGGCCATACGTTTGTGGGTCTAGTTCTGGGGTTTCTATTCTATTCCATTGGTCTATGTGTCTGTTTTTGTGCCAATACCATGCTGTCTTGATGATGACAACTTTGCAGTAGAGGCTAAAGTCTGGGATTGTGATGCCTCCTGCTTTGGTCTTCTTCTTCAAAATTACTTTGGCTATTCGGGGCCTTTTGTGGTTCCATATGAATTTTAGGATTGCTTGTTCTAGTTTCGAGAAGAATGCTGGTGCAATTTTGATTGGGATTGCATTGAATGTGTAGATAGCTTTGGGTAGTATTGACATTTTGACAATATTTATTCTTCCAATCCATAAGCACGGAATGTTTTTCCATTTCTTTATATCTTCTTCAATTACCTTCATAAGCTTTCTATAGTTTTCAGCACACAGATCTTTTACATCTTTGGTTAGATTTATTCCTAGGTATTTTATGCTTCTTGGTGCAATTGTGAATGGGATCAGTTTCTTTATTTGTCTTTCTGTTGCTTCATTGTTAGTGTATAAGAATGCAACTGATTTCTGTACATTGATTTTGTATCCTGCAACTTTGCTAAATTCATGTATCAGTTCTAGCAGACTTTTGGTGGAGTCTATCGGATTTTCCACGTATAGTATCATGTCATCTGCAAAAAGTGAAAGCTTGACTTCATCTTTGCCAATTTTGATGCCTTTGATTTCCTTTTGTTGTCTGATTGCTGATGCTAGAACTTCCAACACTATGGTAAACAACAGCGGTGAGAGTGGGCATCCCTGTCGTGTTCCTGATCTCAGGGAAAAAGCTCTCAGGTTTTCCCCGTTGAGGATGATGTTAGCTGTGGGCTTTTCATAAATGGCTTTTATGATCTTTAAGTATGTTCCTTCTATCCCGACTTTCTCGAGGGTTTTTATTAAGAAAAGATGCTGAATTTTGTCAAAGGCCTTTTCTGCATCGATTGACAGGATCATATGGTTCTTATGTTTTCTTTTATTAATGTGATGTATCACGTTGATTGATTTGCAAATGTTGAACCAGCCCTGCATCCCAGGAATGAATCCCACTTGATCATGGTGAATAATTCTTTTTATATGCTGTTGAATTCGATTTGCTAGTATCTCTTTGAGAATTTTTGCATCCATATTCATCAGGGATATTGGCCTGTAGTTCCCTTTTTTTTTTTACTGGGTCTCTGGTTTAGGAATCCAAGTAATACTGGCTTCATAGAATGAGTCTGGAAGTTTTCCTTCCCTTTCTATTTCTTGGAATAGCTTGAGAACGATAGGTATTATCTCTGCTTTAGACGTCTGGCAGAACTCCCCTGGGAAGCCATCTGGTCCTGGACTCTTATTTGTTGGGATATTTTTGATAACCGATTCAATTTCTTCGCTGGTGATGGGTCTGTTCAAGCTTTCTATTTCCTCCTGATTGAGTTTTGGAAGCTTCTGGGTGTTTAGGAATTTGTCCATTTCTTCCAGGTTGTCCAGTTTGTTGGCATATAATTTTTCATAGTATTCCCTGATAATTGCTTGTATCTCTGAGGGATTGGTTGTAATAATTCCATTTTCATTCATGATTTTATCCATTTAGGTAATCTCCCTTTTCTTTTTGAGAAGCCTGGCTAGAGGCTTATCAAGTTTGTTTATTTTTTCAAAACACCAAGTCTTGGTTTCGTTGATCTGCTCTACAGTTTTTTTAGATTCTATATTGTTTATTTCTGCTCTGATCTTTATTATTTCTCTTCTTCTGCTGGGTTTAGGCTGCCTTTGCTGTTCTGCTTCTATTTCCTTTAGGTGTGCTGTTAGATTTTGTATTTGGGATTTTTCTTGTTTCTTGAGATAGGCCTGGATTGCAATGTATTTTCCTCTCAGGACTGCCTTCGCTGCATCCCAAAGCGTTTGGATTGTTGTATTTTCATTTTCATTTGTTTCCATATATTTTTTAATTTCTTCTCTAATTGCCTGGTTCACCCATTGATTCTTCAGTAGGGTGTTCTTTAACCTCCATGCTTTCGGAGGTTTTCCAGACTTTTTCCTGTGGTTGATTTCAAGCTTCATAGCATTGTGGTCTGAAAGTATGCATGGTATGATTTCAATTCTTGTATACTTATGAAGGGCTGTTTTGTGACCCAGTATATGATCTATCTTGGAGAATGTTTCATGTGCACTCGAAAAGAAAGTATATTCTGTTGCTTTGGCATGCAGAGTTCTAAATAGATCTGTCAAGTCCATCTGATCCAATGTCTCATTCAGGGCCCTTGTTTCTTTATTGACTGTGTGTCTAGATGATCTATCCATTTCTGTACGTGGAGTATTAAAGTCCCCTGCAATTACCACATTCTTATCAAGAAGGTTGTTTATGTTTATGAGTAATTGTTTTATATATTTGGGGGCTCCTGTATTTGGCGTATAGACATTTATAATTGTTAGCTCTTCCTGATGGATAGATCCTGTGATTATTATATAATGCCCTTCTTCATCTCTTGTTACAGCCTTTAATTTGAAGTCTAGTTTGTCTGATGTAAGTATGGCTAGTCCAGCTTTCTTTTGACTTCCAGTGGCATGATAAATACTTCTCCATCCCCTCACTCTCAATCTGAAGGTGTCCTCAGGTCTAAAATGAGTCTCTTGTAGACAGCAAATAGATGGGTGTTGTTTTTTGATCCATTCTGATACCCTATGTCTTTTGGTTGGCGCATTTAGTCCATTTACACTCAGTGTTATTATAGAAAGATATGGGTTTAGAGTCATTGTGATGTCTGTAGGTTTCATGCTTGTAGCGATGTCTCTGGTACTTTGTCTCACAGGATCCCCCTTAGGATCTCTTGTAGGGCTGGTTTAGTGGTGACAAATTCCTTCAGTTTTTGTGTATTTGGGAAGACCTTTATCTCTCCTTCTATTCTAAATGACAGACTTGCTGGATAAAGGATTCTTAGCTGCATATTTTTTCTGTTCAT
>NW_024413244.1:0-1033 GCF_014898765.1 Herpailurus yagouaroundi | reverse complement strand
TTCATGATTTTATCTATTTGGGTCATCTCCCGTTTCTTTTTGAGAAGCCTGGCTAGAGGTTTGTCAATTTTGTTTATTTTTTCAAAAAACCAACTCTTGGTTTCGTTGATCTGCTCTACAGTTTTTTTAGATTCTATATTGTTTATTTCTGCTCTGATCTTTATTATTTCTCTTCTTCTGCTGGGTTTAGGCTGCCTTTGCTGTTCTGCTTCTATTTCCTTTAGGTGTGCTGTTAGATTTTGTATTTGGGATTTTTCTTGTTTCTTGAGATAGGCCTGGATTGCAATGTATTTTCCTCTCAGGACTGCCTTCGCTGCGTCCCAAAGCGTTTGGATTGTTGTATTTTCATTTTCGTTTGTTTCCATATATTTTTTAATTTCTTCTCGAATTGCCTGGTTGACCCACTCATTCGTTAGTAGGGTGTTCTTTAACCTCCATGCTTTTGGAGGTTTTCCAGACTTTTTTCTGTGGTTGATTTCAAGCTTCATAGCATTGTGGTCTGAAAGTATGCATGGTATGATTTCAATTCTTGTAAACTTATGAAGGGCTGTTTTGTGACCCAGTATATGATCTATCTTGGAGAATGTTCCATGTGCACTCGAGAAGAAAGTATATTCTGTTGCTTTGGGATGCAGAGTTCTAAATATATCTGTCAAGTCCATCTGATCCAATGTCTCATTCAGGGCCCTTGTTTCTTTATTGACCGTGTGTCTAGATGATCTATCCATTTCTGTAAGTGGGGTGTTAAAGTCCCCTGCAATTACCACATTCTTCTCAATAAGGTTGCTTATGTTTATGAGTAATTGTTTTATATATTTGGGCGCTCCGGTATTCGGCGCATAGACATTTATAATTGTTAGCTCTTCCTGATGGATAGACCCTGTCACTATTATATAATGTCCTTCTTCATCTCTTGTTACAGCCTTTAATTTAAAGTCTAGTTTGTCTGATATAAGTATGGCTACTCCAGCTTTCTTTTGGCTTCTAGTAGCATGATAAATAGTTCTCCATCCCCTCACTCTCAATCTAAAGG
>NW_024413243.1:0-1092 GCF_014898765.1 Herpailurus yagouaroundi | reverse complement strand
CTGGAGCAGCCATACTTATATCAGACAAACTAGACTTTAACTTAAAGCCTGTAACAAGAGATGAAGAAGGACATTATATAATAGTGACAGGGTCTATCCATCAGGAAGAGCTAACAATTATAAATGTCTATGCGCCGAATACCGGGGCGCCCACATATATAAAACAATTACGCATAAACATAAGCAACCTTATTGATAAGAATGTGGTCATTGCAGGGGACTTTAACACCCCACTTACAGAAATGGATAGATCATCTAGACACACAGTCAATAAAGAAACAAGGGCCCTGAATGAGACATTGGATCAGATGGACTTGACAGATATATTTAGAACTCTGCATCCCAAAGCAACAGAATATACTTTCTTCTCGAGTGCACATGGAACATTCTGCAAGATAGATCATATACTGGGTCAGAAAACAGCCCTTCATAAGTTTACAAGAATTGAAATCATACCATGCATACTTTCAGACCACAATGCTATGAAGCTTGAAATCAACCACAGAAAAAAGTCTGGAAAACCTCCAAAAGCATGGAGGTTAAAGAACACCCTACTAACGAATGAGTGGGTCAACCAGGCAATTAGAGAAGAAATTAAAAAATATATGGAAACAAACGAAAATGAAAATACAACAATCCAAACGCTTTGGGATGCAGCGAAGGCAGTCCTGAGAGGAAAATACATTGCCATCCAGGCCTATCTCAAGAAACAAGAAAAATCCCAAATACAAAATCTAACAGCACACCTAAAGGAAATAGAAGCAGAACAGCAAAGGCAGCCTAAACCCAGCAGAAGAAGAGAAATAAGAAAGATCAGAGCAGAAATAAACAATATAGAATCTAAAAAAACTGTAGAGCAGATCAACGAAACCAAGAGTTGGTTTTTTGAAAAAATAAACAAAATTGACAAACCTCTAGCCAGGCTTCTCAAAAAGAAACGGGAGATGACCCAAATAGATAAAATCATGAATGAAAATGGAATTATTACAACCAATCCCTCAGAGATACAAACAATTATCAGGGAATACTATGAAAAATTATATGGCAACAAATTGGACAACCTGGAAGAAATGGACAAATTCCTGAACACCC
>NW_024413242.1:0-1069 GCF_014898765.1 Herpailurus yagouaroundi | reverse complement strand
GAACCAGCCCTGCATCCCAGGAATGAATCCCACTTGATCATGGTGAATAATTCTTTTTATATGCTGTTGAATTCGATTTGCTAGTATCTTATTGAGAATTTTTGCATCCATATTCATCAGGGATATTGGCCTGTAGTTCTCTTTTTTTACTGGGTCTCTGTCTGGTTTAGGAATCAAAGTAATACTGGCTTCATAGAATGAGTCTGGAAGTTTTCCTTCCCTTTCTATTTCTTGGAATAGCTTGAGAAGGATAGGTATTATCTCTGCTTTAAACGTCTGGTAGAACTCCCCTGGGAAGCCATCTGGTCCTGGACTCTTATTTGTTGGGAGATTTTTGATAACCGATTCAATTTCTTCGCTGGTTATGGGTCTGTTCAAGCTTTCTATTTCCTCCTGATTGAGTTTTGGAAGATTGTGGGTGTTCAGGAATTTGTCCATTTCTTCCAGGTTGTCCAATTTGTTGGCATATAATTTTTCATAGTATTCCCTGATAATTGTTTGTATCTCTGAGGGATTGGTTGTAATCATTCCATTTTCATTCATGATTTTATCTATTTGGGTCATCTCCCTTTTCTTTTTGAGAAGCCTGGCTAGAGGTTTGTCAATTTTGTTTATTTTTTCAAAAAACCAACTCTTGGTTTCGTTGATCTGCTCTACAGTTTTTTTAGATTCTATATTGTTTATTTCTGCTCTGATCTTTATTATTTCTCTTCTTCTGCTGGGTTTAGGCTGCCTTTGCTGTTCTGCTTCTATTTCCTTTAGGTGTGCTGTTAGATTTTGTATTTGGGATTTTTCTTGTTTCTTGAGATAGGCCTGCAATGTATTTTCCTCTCAGGACTGCCTTCGCTGCGTCCCAAAGCGTTTGGATTGTTGTATTTTCATTTTCGTTTGTTTCCATATATTTTTTAATTTCTTCTCTAATTGCCTGGTTGACCCACTCATTCGTTAGTAGGGTGTTCTTTAACCTCCATGCTTTTGGAGGTTTTCCAGAGTTTTTCCTGTGGTTGATTTCAAGCTTCATCGCATTGTGGTCTGAAAGTATGCATGGTATGATTTCAATTCTTGTAAA
>NW_024413241.1:0-1076 GCF_014898765.1 Herpailurus yagouaroundi | reverse complement strand
CCAGGCTTGTGATGCTGGGGATCTGGCGTCTTAGCTGGGGTGGGTAGGCAAGGTGCACAGGGGCAGGAGGGGCAGGCTTAGCTTGCTTCTCCTTAGGTGATCCACTTCAGGAGGGGCCCTGTGGCAGCAGGAGGGAGTCAGATCCACTGCTGGAGGTTTGGCTCCACAGAAGCACAGAGTTGGGTGTTTGTGTTGAGCGAGCAAGTTCCCTGGCAGGAACTGGTTCTCTTTGGGATTTTGGCTGGGGGTTGGGCGGGGGAGATGGCGCTGGCGAGCGCCTTTGTTCCCCACCAAACTGAGCTCTGTGGTCAGGGGGCTCAGCAGCTCTCCTTCCCTTTGTCCTCCAGCCTTCCCGCTTTCTGAGCAGAGCTGTTAACTTATGACCTCCCAGACGCTAAGTCGCGCTTGCTGTCGGAACACAGTCCGTCAGGCCCCTCCGCTTTTTGCAAGCCAGACTTGGGGGCTCTGCTTGGCCGGCGAGCCGCCCCTCCGCCCCGGCTCCCTCCCGCCAGTCCGTGGAGCGCGCACCGCCTCGCTGCCCTTCCTACCCTCTTCCGTGGGCCTCTCGTCTGCGCTTGGCTCTCGCGACTCCGTTCTGCTAATCCTCTGGCGGTTTTCTGGGTTATTTAGGCTGGTGTAGGTGGAATCTAAGTGATCAGCAGGACGCGCGTTGAGCCCAGCGTCCTCCTACGCCGCCATCTTCCCTGGTCTAGCATCAACAAGATATTGACAGAATACCAAAGAGTGATACCAGGAATTAATTTAGACAAAATATTTGAAAAGGAGAAGGAATATTTTATCTTCTGGCTTTCTCTAAGCAGTTTCTTTAAGTAAAAATCTCAGGTTGCTGGACTAAACACATCCCAAACACATACCCCTTGATAAGTTCTCCCCAAATTTAACTACATTGACTGACAAGTCTACTGGAAACCCAATTAAACAGCATTGTCAATATATTATAGATATTCTGCTTCATTGTATTCTGTTTGGGAGGCTAGGAGGTAAATATTTTGTGAAGCTTAATTACCTAATCTTTAATAAATATGCTAATATGGCCTCTTTAACTTGAAAACACT
>NW_024413240.1:0-5793 GCF_014898765.1 Herpailurus yagouaroundi | reverse complement strand
TTTGAAATAAAGTGAGTGAGCACGAGCTGGGGAGGCGCAGAGAGAGACAGGAAGGAGAAAGAATTCCAAGCAGGCTTCCGCACTGTCAGCAAGGAGACTGACACAGGGCTTGAACTCACAAACTGCGAGATCATGACCTGAGCTGACATCAAGAGTAGGTCGCTTAACCAACTGAACCCGCCCCCAGGCACCCCAGAAAAAAATCTATTAACAGGCAACTGCAGTAGGCAATTTTCAGAATGCTTACCTATCAGGGGAAACAGAGATTTCTGAGGTTCTATATTTTAAGGCTCCATGTGGTAACAAATGGGAATATATAGCAAGACCTGCATTAGTCCAGTTTTTAATATTGTGCACTTTAACATTCTAAATTTAAGCGTATGCAAGAGATTTTGAATTTTTGTCAATTATATTTTTTCCTGATATAAAGAGTTAATCAATTTGAATAACATAGCATGGGTTTTTTTTTTGTTTTTGTTTTTGTTCTTTTCTGTTTTTTTTGTTTTTTGTTTTTTGTTTTGTTTGTTTTGTTTTTTTTTAAGGTATGGGACCCAGAAGAGGACCACAGAAGATGAAAATGCCAGGGCAATGATGGTAGATGAGACAGGCCAAGAGAGACATGAGACACTTCTGACTAGTATTTTACTAATTACCTGTTTAGATGGAATATAGATCATGATAAGAAACACAGTGTAGGGGAACCTGGGTGACTCAGTTGGTTAAGCATCCTACTTTGGCTCACTCAGGTCATGATCTTGCAGTTACTGAGTTCAAGCCCCACATCAGGGACTCTGCTGTCAGTGCAGAGCCCACTTTGGATCCTCTGTCCACCACCACCCCCAAAATAAATAAGCATTAAAAAATTTTTTTAAAGAAACACAGTGTAGACATATATTATATGAATTTATGCTTAATTGTATTACATATTAATATATATATTTATAATAAGTAATTATTGACATAGGTGGTTTCATAGAATGAAATTATTCTCATTGAAGTAATCTAGAGAGAGAAAAATACAGAGATACATAAATATGAATATACAGACATTGATAGACACATATGGATAGAGAGATACAGATACATATATGGTTAGAGGTACAGAGATAGCTCTTTCCCACAAATCATTGAGGTTCTCAAACTCCCCAACTGAACTATGTATGGAAAAGCAATGTCAATATTTAAGAATAAACATAAACCCCAGGGTTTTTGAATTGTAAGTAGTTTTGAAATAAATGAATTTAAGTAATATTAGCTAAATAATAAACAGGTATAAATCAAAAATTTTACCCACTGGTGGAATTAAGTGCCATAAATAAATTTCTCTTAGACTTGCACAGACGTGCAGTATACGTAAACACTATACTTGTACTCACTTATTCTTTTGACAGAACCGTATATTTCAGGAACATGAAAAAATCTAGACGAGAGCTTATTTAATATATATTGTTGATTCATTAACAGTGAATTCATAGCCAACAACACTTTATAACTCATCCTGGAGCAAAGCTTATCTAGTGCATGTATTTTCTCTATAAGACACATCATGGCCTTTTTGAACTTAGGAATGTTAGACAACTCTTTAGTGCTACATTTAGGGGCTGCTATAAACCACAAAATCATCAACAAGCACAAAAATTTGAAAAATGTGCCATTAAATATACTGCATAAAGGACACTTATGCATTATGAGAGCTGGACTCCCTGTTTCCCCCCATCTCCTAAAAGCCACCATTTTATTTCTTCATTTCTATGAGTTTGGCTATTTTTAGAATCCATCTATAAGTGAGATCATAAAGCATTTGTCTTTCTTTGCCTGACTCCCTCCACTTAGCATAATAACATCCAAGTTACTGCAAATGGCAGGATTTCCTTCTTTCTTAGGGACAAAAAATATTCCATTGTATACATATACCACATTTCCTTCATTTATCTGTCAATCGATATGTAGGTTCTAAGACTTCATTTTTAATTGTATAGTTATGCCTTTAAATTTTTTTCCACATTTAAAAAGCTTAAGTATTATTAACATACAATATTCTATTAGTTTGAGGTATACAAAATACTGATTTGATATTTTTATAAATTACAAAATGATCCCCACAATAAGTTTTGTTACCTCTGTCACCATACAAAGTTATTATATTATTGACTATATTACTTATGGTGCACATTATATCCCATGACTTATTTATTTTTTAACTGGAAGCTTGTACCTTTTATCCCTTTAACCAATTTCTACCCATCCCAACCCCTCCCCACTCCGGTAACCAACAGTTTGTTTCCTGTATAAGTTTCTGTAGGTTCATTTGTTTTGTTTTTTAGATTGCATATATAAGTGAGATCATATGGTATTTGTCTTTCTCTGACTTTTTTCTCTTAGCACAATTCCCCTAAGGTCCATCCGTGTTGTCTCAAATGGTAAGATTTCACTTTGTAGGGGTAAATAATATTCTGTTGTACACATATACCACATTTTCTTTATGCATTTATCTATCAGTGGATACTTAGGTTGTTTCTGGTTTTGGCTATTGTAAAGCTGCAATGAACATAGGGGTGCATATATCTCTTTGAATTGGCATTTTTGTTTGGAGAAGTACCTAGAAGTATAATTGCTGGATCATATGGTAGTTCTATTTTGACTTTTGGGGGGAGCCTTCATACTGTTTTCCATAGCAACTAAACCAATTTACATTCCTATCAACTGTATGAGGGTTCCCTTTTCTCCACATCCTCACCACTTTTTTTTTTTGTCTTTTTGATAACAGCCAGTCTGACAGGTGTGAGGTGATATCTCATTGTGTGTGTTTAAGTTTTTATTTTAATTCCAGTTAACATACAATGTTCTATTAGTTTCAGGTATACAATGTAGGGATTTAATGATTCCATCCATCACCCAGTGCTCATCATGATAAATGTACTGCAAAATACCCATCACCTATTTAACCTATAGGTAAGGGGGTATATAGCTCAGGGGTAGAGTATTTCACTGCAGACCAATGTGGTTTTGATTTGCATTTTCCTGATGATTAAAATGTCTATTTATTTTGAGGGAAGGAGGTAGAGAAAGAGAAAAAAAAGTGGAGGAGGGGCAGAGAGAAGGAAATAGAGAATACCAAGCAGGCTTCACACTCAGTTTAAAGCCCAACACAGGACTCGAACTCACGACCATGAGATCATGACCTGAGTTGAAGTCAAAAGTCAGATGCATCAGTTCTGGAGGCCAAAATGGCAGAGGAACAGAGGGAATCCATGCTTCCTGCGTCTCTCAAACAAAGAAGTGCAGAAGCCAAAGGACTTTGAACACCAGAGCCTGGGAGGAAAAGAGTCTGAATCTACTAGGAAGAAAATGGGAAAGCGGGAGATAAAAAAGGCCACGTGGGCATGGAGGGGAGGGACCCCTTTCTGCAGAGAGACAAAGGGAACAGAAAGAGCAGCTAGGGAAGTGTGGGACCATATGTGGACAGGAGATAGACCTTAGACTGAGACTGAGAGGGATCCGATTTCTAACTGTGGGGATTTCTTCGGACTGGGGTCAGCTCCCTGTTTGTGCACCCGGGGAGGAGGGGAGCCAGGGGCCTGTGTGTGGTGGTAGGTTAGGGGCTCAGTCCGCAGTTGGAAAAAATGGTTCCCTCCCTGGAGGGCTGTGTGATACTACAGAACCTGCCTGCGTCCGCCACCCCCGGGCGCAGTGGCTGGGCCAAGGGTTCAGTCTGCAGGGGGAAAAGGCAGCCGTCTCCCTGGAGTTCTGTGGGAAAAGACAAAGCCTGCCTGCATCCACCATCCCGGGGCAGGTGGGGGGGGGGAGAGTGGGGCCTGAGGTGGTGAGGGCGGCAGCTCTCAGTCCACTGTATGAGAAGTCTGTCCTCCCTGAAGTGCAGCAGCACAGACAAAGAAAGCCAGCCAGGAACACAAATTAGGCCGCACTGAGAGGTGCTTCCCCAGTACCAGAGCACATGGAGCAGAGCAGGACTTTGAATCCTAGCCAAGCACAGAGTCAGGGGAGTTAGCAGAAGGATAGCCCCGTCTATGCCCCAGCACAGTGAGGACGACTCAAACGGAATCCACCGGGTCCAGCTCCATGGAGAAGATTGAAGAGGCAGAGGAGAGAGTAGGTGAATTAGAAGATATAATTATGGAAAAAGAGGAAGCTGAGAAAAAGAGATAAAAAAAATCCTGCAGTATGAGGGGAGAATTACAGAACTAAGTGATGCAATCAAATGCAACAATATCCGTATCATAGGAATACGAGAAGAAGGAGAGAGAGAAAGGGGCTGAAGGGGTACTTGAACAAATCATAGCTGAGAACTTCCCTGATCTGGGAAAGGAAACAGGCTTTGAAATCCAAGAGGCACAGATAACTCTCTTCAGACTTAACTTGAATCTATCTTCTGCACAACATATCGTAATGAAACTGGCAAAATACAAGGATAAAAAGAGAATTCTGAAAGCAGTTAGGGATAAACGGGCCTTAACATACAAAGGGAGATACATAAGGATAGTAGCAGACCTATCTACTGAAACTTGGGAGGCCAGAAACGAATGGCAAGAAATCTTCAGTGTGATGAAAAGAAAAAATATGCAGCCTAGAATCCGTTATCCAGCAAGTCTGTCATTTAGAATAGAAGGAGAGATAAAGGTCTTCCCAAACAAACAAAAACTGAAGGAATTCATCACCGCTAAACCAGCCCTACAAGAGATCCTAAGGGGGATTCTTTGAGTGAAATGTTGCAAGTACCAAAAAGTACCATAGACATCACTACAAACAGGACACCTACAGACACCACAATGACTCTAAACCCATATCTTTCAATGATAACACTGAATGTAAATGGACTAAATGCGCCAACCAAAAACAATACGGTATCAGAATGGATAAAAAACAAGACCCATCTATTTGCTGTCTACAAGAGACTCAGTTTAGACCTGAGGACACCGTCAGATTGAGAGTGAGGGGATGGAGAACTATTTATCATGCCACTGGAAGTCAAAAGAAAGCTGGAGTAGCCATACTTATATCAGACAAACTAGACTTGAAATTAAAGGCTGGAACAAGAGATGAAGAAGGGCATTATATAATAATCACAGGGTCTATCCATCAGGAAGAGCTAACAATTATAAATGTCTATGCGCCAAATACAGGAGCCCCCAAATATATAAAACAATTACTCATAAAAATAAGCAACCTTATTGATAAGAATGTGGAAATTGCAGGGGACTTTAATACTCCAGTTACAACAATGGATAGATCATCTAGACACAGGATTAATAAAGAAACAAGGGCCCTGAATGATACATTGGATCAGATGGACTTGACAGATATATTTAGAACTCTGCATCCCAAATCAACAGAATATACTTTCTTCTTGAGTGCACATGGAACCTTCTCCAAGATAGATCACATACTGGATCACAAAACATCCCTTCATGAGTATAAAAGAATTGATATCATACCATGCACCCTTTCAGAGCACAGTGCTATGAAACTTGAAATCAACCACAGGAAAACATCTGGAAAACCTCCAAGAGCATGGAGGTTAAAGAACATCCTACTAAAGAATGAATGGGTCAACCAGGCAATTAGAGAAGAAATTTAAAAATATATGGAAACAAATGAAAATACAATAATCCAAACCCTTCAGGGTGCAGCAAAGGCAGTCCTGAGAGGAAAATACATTGCAATGCAGGCCTATCTCAAGAAACAAGAAAAATCCCCAATACAAAATCTAAGAGCACACCTAAAGGAACTAGAAGCAGAACAGCAAAGACACCCCAAACCCAGCAGAAGAAGAGA